>NC_060277.1:50133138-50416630 GCF_021613505.1 Equus quagga
TCTACTGACTTTGCGCTTTGTTTGTTCTTCTTTTTCTAATTCTGTTAGGTGTCATTTGAGGTTGTTCATGTGAGATTTTTCTTGCTTATTGAGGTGAGCCTGTATTGCAATGAATTTCCCTCTTAAGACTGCTTTTGCTGCATCCCAAATGATTTGGTATGGTGTGTTTTCATTTTCATTTGTCTCCAGATAATATTTGATTTCTTGTTTAATTTCTTCAATAATCCATTGTTTGTTCAGTAGCATGTTGTTTAGTCTCCACATGTTTGCCCCTTTCCCAGCTTTATTCTTGTAGTTGATTTCTAGTTTCATAGCATTATGATCAGACAAGATGCTCGAGATTATTTCAACCCTCTTGAATTTATTGATGCTTGCTTTGTTTCACAAGATATGATCTATCCTTGAGAATGTTCCATGCGCACTTGAGAAGAATGTGTAACCTGCTGTTTTTGGATGAAGTGCTCTCTCTATATATCTATTAAGTCCATCTGGTCTAATTTTTCATTTAATTCTATAATTTCCTTGTTGATTTTCTGTCTGGATGATCTATCCATTGGTGTTAATGGGGTGTTGATGTCCCCTACTATTATTGTATTGTTGTTGATGTCTCCTTTTAGTTTTGTTAAGAGTTGCTTTACAAATTTTGGTGCTCCTGTGTTGGGTGCGTATATATTTATAAGTGTTATGCCATCTTGGTGGAGTGTCCCTTTTATCATTATATACTGCCCCTCTTTGTCTTTCTTTATCTGTTTTGCTTTGAAGTCTACTTTGTCTGATATTAGCATAGCGGCACCTGCTTTCTTTTGTTCATTATTAGCTTGGAGTATTGTCTTCCATCCCTTCACTCTGAGTCTGTGTTTGTCTTTGGGGCTGAGGTGTGTTTCCTGGAGGCAGCATATTGTTGGGTCTTGTTCTTTGATCCATCCTGCCACTCTGTGTCTTTTGATTGGAGAGTTCAATCCATTTACATTTAGAGTGATTATTGAAACGTGGGGGCCTACCGCTGCCATTTTATCACTTGTTTTCCAGTTCTCTTGCATTCCCTTTGTTTCTCGTCCCATGATTTTTGGATTCCTAATTCAGGTAGGTAAATTTCTGTATTGGCTTTCTTCTTATTTGTGATTTGTTTCTTTATTCTTGTTATTTGTTTAGTGGTTACCAGATGGTTTGTATAACACATCTCATAGATGAGATAGTCCTTTTTCTAATAGCCTCTTATTTCCTTGAATTAAAATGTTCCATCCCTTTTTTCTTCCTCTTCTAGGTTGTTATTGTCAGATTTTTTTCCCTCTTCCTTCTTGTGTTGTGAGTTTGTGGTTAAAATGACAGGATTATATTTATTCTTGGTATTTCCCTTCCTTTTATCTTTAATGTTTTATTTAACTTTTGCTAACCTGTTCTGATGGAGAGCTTAGTGTCCCTCTACTTATCTCCTTTGTTCTGGGTTTTGTAACCCCTTTCCTTTTTTTGATTTTTCAGGTATGAGGGTCTTCCTGAGCATTTCTTGAAGAGGAGGTCTTGTGGCAATGAACTCCCTTAACTTGTTTATCTGGGAAAGTTTTTATTTCTCCATCATATTTGAAGGATATTTTTGCTGGGTAGAGTATTCTTGGCTGCAGGATTTTGTCCTTCAGAGTTTTGAATATATCATTCCACTCTCTTCTAGCCTGTAAGGTATCTGCTGAGAAATCTGCTGATAGCCTTATGGGGGTTCCTTTGTAGGTTATTTTCTTCTGCCTAGCTCCCCTTAGTATTTTCTCTTTGTCGTTGACTTTTGATAGCTTCACTACTATATGCCTTGGGGTTGGTCTTCTTACATTGATAAAGTTTGGAGATCTATTGGCTTCTGTCACATGAAGTTCCATCTCTCTCCCCAGGTTTGGAAACTTCCATCTTGCATTAATTTTTGTGTGTGATGTAAGATAATGGACTACTTTCATTCTTTTGCATGTGGCTGTCCAGTTTTCCCAACACCATTTATTGAAGAGACTCTCCTTTCTCCATTGTATGTTCTTGGTTCCTTTGTTGAAGATTAACTGTCCATAGATGTGTGGTTTTATTTCTGGGCTCTCAATTCTATTCCATTGATCTGTTTTTTTTTCTCTGCCAGTACCATGCTGTTTTGATTACTGTAGGTCTGAGTACATTTTGAAATCAGGGAGTGTGATACCTCCAGCTTTCTTCTTTTTTCTCAGGATTGCTTTGTCTTGTTGGGGTTGTTTGTTTTTCCATATAAATTTTAGGATTCTTTGTTCTATTTTTGTGAAAAATGTCATTGGGTCTTTTATAAGGATTGCGTTGAATCTGTAGATTGCTTTAGGTAGTATGGAGATTTTAACTATGTTAATTCTTCTAATCCATGAGCATGGACTATTTTTGCATTTCTTTGTGTCTTCTTCAATTTCTTTCAACAATGTTTCACAGTTTCCAGTGTACAAGTCTTTCACCTCTTTGGTTAAATTTATTCCTAGGTATTTTATTCTTTTAGTTGTGATTGTAAATGGGATTGTAGTCCTGTTTTATCTTTCTGCTATTTTGTTGTTAGTGTATAGAAATGCAATTGATTTTTGTATGTTGATTTTTTACCCTGAAGCTTTACTGTATTAGTATATTATTTCTAATAGTTTTTTTGGTGGATTCTTTATAGTTTTCTATATATAAAATCTTGTCATCTGCAAATAGTGACAGTTTTACTTCTTCCTTTCCAATTTGGATCCCTTTTATTTCTTTTTCTTGCCTAATTCCTCTGACTAGCACTTACAATACTATGTTAAATAAGAATGGTGAAAGGGGTTATCATTGTCTTGTTCCTGTTCATAGAGGGATAGCTTTCAGTTTTTTACCATTGAGTATGATGTCAGCTATGGGTTTGTCATATATGGCTTTTGTTATGTTGAGCTACTTTCCTTCTATACTCATTTTCTTCAGAGTTTTTATCATAAATGGATGCCATATCTCTTTTTTTTTTTTTTGAGGAAGATTAGCCCTGAGCAAACATCTGCTGCAATCCTCCTCTTTTTGCTGAGGAAGACTGTCCCTGAGCTAACGTCTGTGCCCACCTTCCTCTACTTTTCATATGTGGGATGCCTACCACAGCATGGCTTGCCAAGCGGTGCCATGTCCACACCTGGGATCTGAACCAGTGAACCCCGGGCCGCCAAAGTGGAACATACACACTTAACCACTGCGCCACTGGGTTGACCCTAGGATGCTGTATCTTGTTGAATGTTTTCTCTGCATCTATTGAAGTGATCATGTAATTTTTCTTCATTTTGTTAATATGGCGGATCACATTGATTGATCTGCAGATATTGAACCATCCTTGCATCCCTGGGATAAGCTCCACCTGACTGTGGTATATGATCCTTTTAATGCATTGTTGTATTTGATTTGCTAATATCTTGTTGAGGAATCTTGCATCTATGTTCATCAGTGATATTGGCCTGTAATTTTCTTTTTTTGTGTTGTCCTTGTTTGGTTTTGTATCAGGATAATGTTGGCCTTGTAAAATGAGTTAGGAAGTGTCCTGTCCTCTTCAATTTTTGCAAGAGTTTGAGAAGGATAGGTCTGAAATCGTCTTTGAATGTTTGGTAGAATTCACCAGAGAAGCCATCTGGTCCTGGACTTTTATTTTGGTGGAGGTTTTTGATTACTGTTTCCACCTCTTTATTTCTGATTGATGTATTCAGATTCTCTATTTCTTGATTCAGTTTTGGGAGGTTGTATGATTCTAAGAATTTATGCATTTCTTTTAGTTATCCAATTTGTTGGCGTATAGCTTTTCATAATATTCTCATAATTCTTTGTATTTCTGTGGTAGCCATTGTAATTTATCCTCTTTTGTTTCTGATTTATTCTGATTTATTTTTTCTTAGTGAGGCTAGCTAAAAATTTGTCAATTTTGTTTATGTTTTCAAAGAATCAACTCTTGGTTTCACTGATCTTTTCTATTGTCTTTTTAATCTCTGTATCATTTATTTCCACTCTGATTTTTATTATTTCCTTCCTTCTACTGATTGGGGGTTTGTTCTTTTTCTAGTTCCTTTAGGCGTAACATTAGATTGTTTATTTGAGATTTTTCTTGTTTCTTAAGGTAGGTGTATATTAGTATAAACTTCTCTCTTAGGACCACTTTTGCTGTATCCCACAGACTTTGGTATATTTTCATTTTCATTTGTCTCCAGCTGTTTTTAATATCTCCTTTGATTTCTTCATTGACCCAATAGTTGTTCAGTAGCATTTTGTTTAATCTCCACGTATTTGTGACTTTTCCAGTTTTCTTCTTGTAGTTGATTCTAGTTTCACACTATTGTGTTTAGAAAAGATGCTTGGTATTATTTCAATCTTCTTAAATTTATTGAGACTTATTTTGTGACCTAATATGTGATCTATCCTGGAGAATGTTCCATGTGCATTCAGAATGTGTATTCTGCAGTTTTGGTCTGGAATGTTCTGTATGTATCTATTAAGTCCATTGGGCCTAATGTGTCATTTAAGGCCAATATTTCCTAATTGATTTTCTATCTGGGTGATCTATCCATTGATGTAAGTGGGGTGTTAAAATCCCCTACTATTATTGTGTCACTGTTAATTTCTCCTTTTATGTCTGTTAATATTTGCTTTATGTATTTGGGTGCTCCTATGGTGGGTGCATAGATATTTACAAGTGTTATCTCCTCTTGTTGGATTGTTCCGTTTATCATTATGTAGTGCCCTTCTTTGACTCTTGTTACAGTTTTTGTTTTAAAGTCTATTTTGTCTGATATAAGTATTGCTACCCCAGCTTTCTTTTTGTTTCTATTTGCATGGAATGTCTTTCCATCCTTTCACTTTCAGTCTGTGAGTGTCTTTAGATCTGAAGTGTGCCTCTTGTGTTCAACATATATATGGGTCTTGTTTTTCATCCATTCAGCCACCCTATGTCCTTTGATTGAAGCGTTTAGTTCATCTAAATGTAAAGTAATTATTGATAGTTAGGTACTTATTGCCATTTTGTATTTTTTTTAATGTTTTTGTAGTTCTTCTCTGTTCTTTTCCTGCTGTCTTCTCTTGTGATTTGATGACTTTCTTTAGTGTTATATTAGGGTTCTTTTTTATTTATTTTTTTGCATTTATTGTAGGTTTTTGTTATGTGGTTACCATGCGATTCATATGTAATTACCTATGTATATAGCATTCTATATTAGGTTGATGGTCTCTTAAGTTCAACCTCATACTAAAAGCCCTACACTTTTACCCCTCCCCCATGTTTTATGGTTTTGACATATTTACCCTCTTTTGATTTTGTGTATCCTTTATCCTCTTATTGTAGATTTAGATGATTTTAGTACTCTTGTCTTTTGACCTTCATACTAGGTGGTTGATGCACTATCTATACTATAAATTTGCCTTTATCAGTTATATTTTTTCTTTGATAATTTTCTTATTTCTATTTGTGGCCTTTTCTTTTCCACTTAAAGTAGTCCCTTTAAAATTTCTTGTAAGGATAGTTTAGTGATGATGAATTCTTTCAGTTTTGCTTGTTTGGAAAACTCTTTACCTCTTCTTCCATTCTGAAAGATAAGCTTGTCGGGTAAAGTATTCTTGGTTGTAGGTTTTTTTCCTTTCAGCACTTTGAATATATCATACTACTTCCTTTTAGCCTGTTAGGTGTCTGCTGAAAAGTCAGCTGATAACCCTTGGGGTTTCCCTTGTATGTAACTTGTTGCCTTTCTCTTGCAACTTTTAGGATTCTCTCTTTATCTTTAATTCTTGACTTTTCATTATAATTTATCTTGGACCGGGCCTCTTCAGGTTCATTTTGTTTGGTACTCTCTGTGCTTCCTGTACCTGGATATCTGTTTCTTTCCCCAGAATAGGGAAATTTTCAGCTATTATTTCTTCAAATAAGTTCTCTGCCCCTTTATCTCTTCTTCTTCTGGAACACCTATAATGCAAATGTTGGTATGCTTGATATTGTTCCAGGAGTTCCTTAAATTGTCCTTGTTCTTTTTCTTTTTTCTGTTCAGCTTGGGTGATTTCCTCTACTCTGTCATCCAGATTGCTGATCTGTTCTTCTGTGTCATCTACTCTGCTGTTGATCCCCTCTAGTGAATTTTTATTTTCCATTATTGTATTCTTCAGCTCTGCTTGGTTCTTTTTTATATTTTCTAATTCTTTTCTGAAGTTCTCACTGTTTTCATCTGTTCTTCTCTCGAGTTTAGTGAGCATCCTTATGACCATTAGTTTGTACTCTTTATCAGGTAGATTGTTTATCTCTGTCTCGTTTCATTCTTTTTCTGAGGATTTGTCTTGTTCTTTTATTTGGGACCTATTCCTTTTTCTCCTCTTTTTGCCTATTTCTCTGTGCTTATTTCTATGTATTAGGTAGATAAGCTACATCTTCCTATCTTGGAAATTTTGTTTTATGTAGGAGATGTTTTATGGAGCATGTTCCTCTGTTGTCACCCATGCCAAATGCACCAGGGATGTCTCCTGTGTGGGCTATGTGTACCCTCCTGTTTTCACAAGACTGCTATTACTGTGAGTCTGAGGGTAGGCTGGGCCAGTGCCCAGTGCAACTGGGTTTGCAGCTCCAGCAATGCAGCTGTTTCTAGCTCACTCTTGGGCAGAGCAGGCCTCCAGTGCAGGCTAACTATGTGACCAGGCAGTGCACTACTTCCTTGGGCTCACTAGTGGGCATGTCAGTCTTCCTGTACAACTGTTTCAGGTGTGCTAATGGATGGGGCAGGTCCCTGGGGCAGGCTGCCTGTGCTGTCTAGCTGCACTCAATTGCCTGGGTTGTCTAGTGGGCAGGGCAGGCTCTTGTGCTAACAGGCTAGAGCAAGGATTCCAAACAGCGCCTGCCAGTGTCTGTGTCAGCACAGCTGAACTAGGTCACAAAAATGGCTGCCACCAGTGTCTCAGTCCCTGGGGGGTGGCCCAAGCCACCTCCTGCCTCTCCAGGATATGCTCTGAGTTTAGTAAGTGAGTCTCTTTTACCAATAGAGTATACACTTTTCTATCTGTGCTGGTTTCAAGATAGACTGAGTCTGTTTGGGCCCTTTAAGAGCAGGTTTTCCTTTTCCTGAAGTTCTATGGTTTTCCTGGGCATATTCCCAGTTGGTTTTCAAAGCTTGGTGTTTTGGGTTCTCATCTCTCTTGTGCTGGGTCTAAGGGCTGCGGTGCCTACTGTGGAGCTCAAATCCTGCTTTTCTGGGAAAAGCTTCATTCCTTTGAGATGTCTCCTGACTGTGCCTCACAGTGACTAAGGTGTGTTATTTTCCTCAGCTGGACTGTATCTCTGCCTCTTCCCCACTTCTCTGTGTTATCCTTTGTTGTGGAAGTTCTTTTCATCCAGTTTCCAGATCTCTCTTAGAGGAAATTGTTCCACAGGTAGTTATAGGTTTGCCATGTCTGTGGGAGGAGGTGAGCTCAGGATCCTTCTATGCTACCATCTTCCAAAAACTGGTCTAAAAATCAATTTAAGATAAGATATATAGCTGTTCAAAATAAAATAATAATTTTTAGACTTATATATGTAAGAATTCTAGAATATAGCAGCACTCAATGTTAAATTTTTTAGGAATTTGGGGATGAAAGTACTACTATTTTTTCTCTTAGTATTTCATTTTTTAATGCTAGACTTGTGTTTTAAGAATTAAACTAAAAAGTTAAGATCTAGAAAAAAATTTTCACAGATGAACATATTTAAAAAACAGCATGTGAAAGCACTTTGTAAATTAAGAATACTAGATCCACACCCACGAATATTCTAATTGAAAACATTTCACGAATAGGGGTTGTCATCCACTTGTTCCTTCACTGACTAATTCAACAAGTTTTTGTCAAGTAACAGGATTCTGCTGGGCGCTGAGGACTCAGCTCTGCACGCAGCAGCTGGGAAGTCATGTGTCTCATGCTCTGGAGTCTGGGTTTGAATCCTGGCTTTGTTCCTTGCTTATTGTGTGACCTTGTGCAAATTATGTGACTTTTCCAAGCTTTGCTTTCTTCTTCAGTTAAATGAGGACATTAATGGTACTTACCTCATAGAGATGTTTTGAGGATTAAAATATGTAATTATTGTAAGACTCTTAATACAGAAAGTGCTTGGAATGGTGGTTTGTAACTTTGGCTGCATGTTAGAATCACCCAGAGAGCTTTGTAAAAATATCAATGCATTCTTTAGTATTACAACTCTGGTGAAGTGAGAACAATGACTTGGGCTCTGAGAGCTGACTAACAGTGTCGTAATGAGGACTTTCAAGTCTGGCTTTTCCCAACTCCCTCAAGAAGAGACCAGTAGTGGCTGGAACTTGCAGGTGGATTTTGACCAGTCATAACTTCCCCATGTCAATATAGATGTGCATAAATATCCTGAAAGAATATGGCAGAATCATAATCTTCAGATTGGGCCACGTTTTATAAGGAAGAGCCAAAGAACTTAGTTTGTTCTTTATCTTGCCAAGAAAGATAGCTTGATCAAAGTAGATATGAGAACTATTTCATTGGATATTCTATCTGAGGAGGAGTTTACCAAGCATTCAGTGACAATGTAGGTGGATCATGTGGTCTGTCACCAAGTTCAGAATGCCACTATGGCAAATATTTCCAATGCTGACTCAAAACCCATATTTTGGCATAAGAAACTTTCTCAGATCCTCTCTGTGAGAGAAGAAGTTACACACAACATGCCAGGTGCTCTTGATACCACTGATGGTATGTGAGGAGTGTGAGGAAATTGAGAATGCTAACTTATCTGTTCATCTCCCAAGAGCCATAAGTTTAGAAGCAGAAGTGTCCCACAGAGTCCAAGGCAAGGTTATTGCAGCTCCAGAGGAAATGGCTGCATCCTGGGCTCTGGATGAAGCCTCAGCGATTCCCTAGTGCCTTTAGAGCTGCAACCTCCAGACACCAACCACCAGAGGTGCTGAGAAGAGCTCTATGAGTGTCTTCCTCTGTTGACAGGTACGTTGTGAGACACTGAGCTAGTTTTCTGTGGCTCATAACAAATTACCACAAGATTAGTGGCTTAAATAATACAAATTTTTTTCTCTTAAAGATCTAGAAGTCAGAAAATTTGTCTTATGGGCTAAAATCAAGGCATTGGCATGGCCACATTCCCTGTAAAAGCTCCAGGGGAGAATCCATTTCCTTGCCTTTTCCAACTTCTAGAAGCTGCCTGCATTCCTTGGCTGTGACCCTCTTCCATCTTGCAAGCCAGTAATCACATCACTTGACTTCTGCTTCCATTGTCATGTCTCTTTCTCTGACTCTCCTGCCTCACACTCTTCCTCATAATGGCCCTTGTGATTATAATGGGCCCACCCAGATAATCCAGGATAATCTCCCCAGCAAGAAATCCTTAACTTTATCATATCTGCCAAGTCCCTCTTGCTATGTAAGGTTTTGGGGATTAGGATCTGGATATCTTTGGGGAGCCATTATGCTGTCTACTACAGACATCATGGGGCAAAACACTGAACTGCAGAGGTCAAAAAGAGGTTAACCTTCAACACTGAGGGGTGAGTAGGGCAGGATGACTGGAACCTCTCCTCTCCCTCTCCTTTGCCACATGTTAACTTTGGTGTGTCTAGAATGCATAGCAGTTAGAAGAATTGTTAGCCTGGAAATACCAAGACATACAGCTTGGCGATTTATGTAAGAAAGTCTCCTGACTTATAATATTTAATGGTTCTTTTTTTTTTAATCATTGAGGAGGAGGTTAATTTCCTCCTCTTTCTGGCTTCTGTCGAGTTACTCTGCATACCAGAAGCCAGGACAAAGTCCATTGGGTAGGCTATGACTCCACCGCAGAGCTTCTCTTCTCTTTCTGCTCACCCTTGCAGAACCTATAATTGGAGAAAGAGTCCCAACACCTGTTTGGTCTCTGAACCCAAACTATATTTCAAAATAATCCTCACCTGAGAGTAGACATTTTTTCTTGCCTGTGCCTGCCAGCACTGGGGAAGTGGCCTGGATGGATGGCAAAGATTCCCAATCTTTCCACCACTTTTTAATCTGCTGTTTTAGAAATCCTTAGCAGAACAGTGCTGGCTTGTTTTAATTGTGTTGAGCCTTCTTTACAAGTGAAGAATACCTCTGCGGATTGTCTTTGAACCGGGTAAACGTTGTCCTGCAAGAGCTTATTTTCAAATATCAGCTTTGAAATACTTTTGTTTTGCCTTTTAAATGACTTTTTCTCTACTGAGCCATCGCAGTCAAGGCAGAATAGCTATTTGAATAGCTTCAGGACTAACGTGCTTTTTTTCTAGTGTCTTCAGGGAAGCAGTGTTTCACTCCCTGCGTGTGGGGAACTGTTGTGCACTGTGAAGGCCTGGATTAAGATGACTGGTTCTCACAGTGTACAATAATATTTGCACACTGGAATACATCATCTGTATGGCACAAAATGGCCAATAAACCTGGCCAGATGATGTTGAACTTGTGAAATTGATAAAGAGAAAAATAGATTTTTTAAAAATCCCAGCCTACCTCTTGCCTCTTTGCTTTTTCTTCCCTCATGTAATTGATCTGGATAAAAGAAGTCGCTGTCCTCCGTGCATCTCAGTGTCTTAGTCTGTAACATTAGGAAGCACCCTCCAGCCCTCAAAGGCCTGTCAATCTGTGTGCAGGACCCTCTTCCTCCTGGGTCTGGAAGCCAGCTATTGACATTTACGTCATTTCTTCTTTGAGGCTCTGACTTCACTTTGAAAAGTCCAGAACTCGGGCTATGCTCTCCCAGAGCCACCCTTGGCATCTGTCCTTGCCTGGACAAGCCTTGTCAGTCCCAGCCTCTAGAGGAAGCCCCTCACCCCACCCCTGAGCTTGACCCACACTCTCGCTTCCCATGCTCAGGCTCCTAGCCAAGTTTACTAACACAAACACAAAACTTAAGTTTTTTGACTTAGAACTCACGTTGCATTTCCTCACTGAAGTTTAAAGTTTTACTTGCTTTCTCAGAAATATAATCTCATCCTGGTTGAAAAATTCCTTCGCTGACTTCGAATAATATATGCATTAAAAAAATTGATGATAGAAACCAACGAGACAGAAAATGTGTTGTGCTGTCAAACATTTCTTCTTAGAAACCTTGGAACCTGGAGCTTCCAGCTCCTGCCTCTCTGCCTTTGCTTAGCAACTTTCCAGCCCAGAGAAGTTAGGTATGCGCACATGTGCCTGGCCCAGCAGAGTGGAGGTGGTGTTTTATGGAGCAGTATTTCAATGAATGACTGCGACCTTGTGTCTGGTTCCCTGGGGAGCAATTTCACACTAGACAATGTGTCTGAGTGGGAGGAAGAGACGGCTGGATTCTGGCCTCTGTGTGATGCTCGACATGGTGTTTAGCTGCTGCTAAGGAGGAAAGTAGCCGCTCAGGACATGTGGCCTTCTAGACTAGACTCTCCAGGGCCTTGGCCAAACCATAGCTGCAGAAAGGGTCAGCGCTTGGGGAGCTGACTGCATTCTTCGAGTTTAACAGAGGTCTATCTCTAATACCAGGAATCAAAGGCCAGAAATGTCAGCCAATTTATTTGAATATCTTTGTTTTTCAAAGGATTTGTAAAGTATTGTTTTAGTCATGATTCTTTTAAAAGGCATTGCAGATAACCACCCCTGCTTGGCTAAACATCCTGGGGCAAAAGTGCATTTTCTGCCAGCTGTTAATGGCTGCAGACAGACTGAGTATAAATAGGTGCAGCCAAGTGACGGCCCAAATGCGGTGATAAAACATAAAGGTCGGCTGTTAAAGCTGCTCAACCCCAGCTTGGACCTGTCTTTAATTCTTAACAAAGCTATATAAAATATTTATCATCATATTTTTGCTCTAATTGCTTCTTTTTCTTTCTCCCTCTTCTCCCAACAAAGCAATCAGTTCAGTTCTAGGACCAAAATTGAAAATTTGAGGCATTGTGTATAAATAGTGAATGAAAAGAATACCTTTAAGATCCAGAAAATGCAGTAACACCACACTTTTAGGAAATCACCGTATATGATTCCAAAACAAAACGCAGGCCCTTGAGGGCAATTGATACCCTCACACAACTATACAATTACAACCAATACATAAAATGCTTTTTTTTTTTAAAAGAAAGTCATCTCTTTTAATACAATTTTTATCCAATTTAAAGGTCATAGTTGATATTAGTGTAGAAAACTGGAACAAAAGACAGACATTTCTGTGATGTTTGCATTCTGACCACCATGAAGAAAACTAGATTCAAAAAAATAATTTCCAGGAAAATAAAATTAATTTAAAGTTCTCAGGAAAAACTCTTTCATGATTATTCTCTATAGAAGCCATTATTGCATCTTTAAATAAAATGATAGTTTATATTTGAGGCCCATTAGAAATAATTAAGAAATGTAGGTTGGTAAAAGGAAAAAAGTAAAACTATTGCTGAGATAGTAATAAAGAGCAATCACAGGTCAGGTCATGGGGTTCTTTTTCCAGGGATGGGTTCCGCTGTACATTCACTCACCTCCATGTCTGACTGCTGTTTTATGGCACTCTACTCCTAATCTGATTATTTTTTATGCTGCTAGAATGGATGACGCTGATTACTTAGCACCAATCAGGGCTATTCATCTATTCAGCTGTAGATGAACGATTTTTTAAGTGTAGACACTTTGTGTGCATACACACATGGCGGGTGTGCATTTGGGCAATTTTAAAAAATTGTTTCTCTCAATTGGGAGTTGGATGGGGAAAGAGGAAGGAGAATAATGTGAGCCCTTGAATAATTCTCAAGGATTTAAACCATTCGAAAGGGAAATTGTGAGGTCCCTTAACTGTGGTGATAGAACTCTGTGTGCACGAAAAAAAGCCAGTGAAATACTGGATAGCTGTGACACAGCACCAACGCTGCAATAAATAGTCCATAAAAGTTCTCAGAAAACCAATCATGTGTTATGCTCCTTCTTTTCTTTAAAGAGATTTTTTCAGTAAAAAACAATTCACATTTCCATTTTACAAGGTTCAATGAGGTTTGCTTTGTGTCAAATCTATTTTTCTGGCTTCTAAGTAACTTGTGAAATGCCAGCAATGTTTTTTTTAAAATTTTTTTTTTTTGAGGAAGATTAGCCCTGAGCTAACATCCGCTGCCAATCCTCCTCCCTTTGCTGAGGAAGACGGGCCCTAAGCCGTCATCCACACCCATCCTCCTCCACCCCGTATGTGGGACGCCTGCCACAGCATGGCTTGCCAAGTGGTGCCACGTCCACACCCGGGATCCGAACCGGCGAACCCCGGGCTGCTAAAGCAGAACGTGCGCATCCAACCGCTGCGCCACCGGGCCGGCCCCCCAGCAATGTTTTTGACATGGTCTTAGCCATAGGTGATCAGAATCAGTTTTTGAGGTCAGATCTTGGACCTCGAATGCATAGTACTGTGTGGTTGTAATAGTTCCTCCACCCAAATTCATACTACAGCATCTTTCCAAAATCTTCTGTCATCCCTTCGCCTTCTCCCAAGGTCAGAGGTTGCATTGGAAACACATGCTGTGAGCAAACCATTCAAGGGCAGACTCATCAGTGGTTCTGAATGTGGTGTCAGAAAAAACAGCTGGGACGCCTGAATGGGATAACAAGCCCTGCTTCTCAGCCCGGTGCTGGAGCCTCTTCTCAAGCTAGATCAGCATGGCGGGAAAGCTCGCTGCCTGTCTAGGTCATGTCGCTTTGAATTAAGATGTAATTACTAGCCTGGCAGTCTACCCCTTACTAAGGGTAAACAGGTGGGTGCAGTTGGCAGTAATTGATCCCTTTTTCTGACTAAGAACCTGGCACACTGCCCACAATAGTTAGCAAATCCCAGAAGCCCCAACCATCAGGTAATTGCTTGATGGTGACTGGATTAGTCCTGGGGGCGGGAAGGGCCTGAGATAAGAAAAGGGATACAGCATTTGGAACCAATTATGTTCTTGTTGTATTTGGCATGTCAGTAGAAATAAAACTAGATTGCATTAGAATTTTGATGAAGAGACTTTTCACCTGGGTCATAATCAGAATATCAGGTTCTCCTCTCGCAGCACCACACAGCCCGCACTGAGAAATTGGTGCGTATTCCATGTGTCGTGAGGACGAAACACGCTCAGCAGAGAAAGCCTGAGAGTTCAACCTGCTGGACCAGGAAAACAACCCATTATCTGAAAAATCCTGACCCTCATCTTCTGCGTCCTGCGCTGCTCAGATAACTCAGGTGAAAATGGGGCTTCTCCTACATTGTCTCAAAATTGCTTCAATTTCCTTCTTCGCTAATGGAGATTTTGTTGCTTTGTGCTTTTTCAGCTGAAAGGCGTTTCAAACAAGAATGCGGCTAGACATTATCCTTGTGTCGGTGGTGCGGGGTGGGTTTTCTGAGAGAGTGGTGTGAGTGCATGTGTTGCTCGTCACTGATCATTGCTCTCAAACATCCCAGATGGCCGACGCGAGGACCATGGGCTTACAGCTTGAGCCCTCGCAAAACTCTGATGGAAGAAAAGAGCCTGGGGACAAGAGAACAGAGTCTGCGTTCACCCGGACCTGGTTCCCGTCCTGGCTCTTCCACCAGGTTCCTGTGTGGCTTCAGTAAATTGTTTACTCTCTCCAGCTTTCGTTCCTGGTCAAAGAGAGGACAAGCTTGATAGGACTGTCGTGAGAATCAGATGAGAGAGCCTGGATTCAAGCAGCTGACAGCGCCTGGGAACCTAAGCAGTGAAGTCCTCATTTCCCTTCTTGGCCTCATAGCAAGGATGGCCTCACATCCTGGTTTTTTTGTTGTGTTAGGATAATTAACAACGGTGCCCCGTGTCCCACTTAGGATGACAAATTACATGGTTTCTCTACACCCAGGTCAAGTTGGGTTTTGATCACATCCCTCTGTGTTTGTCAGAGAACTTTAGTGGCAAAGAATGAAACCCTTCAGCCAGCGTAAGCAGAGAGGGGAATTTGTGGGACAGGTTCAGAGACAGCTCACAAGACAGCCATGCTTCACGAGGGCAAGACTCGGGTCGGGAGGCCCAGCTGGTCTCCCCAGAGACGCACGTTGAGTTGCCCCTAAGCGCACTTGGGTTGGTCTTTGCCCTTTGAGCAGCCTGGCTTTCCCCGCTTTAGCACGCTCCTCAGCCGCCGGTGCCTCCAGCTTTGTACTATCTTCAGTTCACATTGACTAAAGTCAGATCTTTAACTCCGACTTCCATATTCTAGGATAAAAGGATCCCTGGGTTTTTTCATGCACACAAATACATTCCAAATACGTTGCCTTGGGTCTAGTATCCACCTACCGTTAAGTGAGCCGTGACTGGGGAGGAAAGAGGGTGTCACGGGGTTTGCTCCCCTGCAGGTCTCTGTGAGCCTTCTCTCATGAGCGGTGTGGGGTGGAGACTAAACGGCTGATGGAGGAAAAAAGGTGGCCTCTTTAACGGCCCGACCCCTCATATACAATATGCTGACGTCCCACTGAGGCACTTTCCCACTGTTGCTCAACGGAAATGATTTCTGTTCTCCCAGAATTCAATCAAACTTACGCTGCTGGCGTCTCATTACTTCAAGTATTCTCTCTGTGCTAGGTGACTCTGAGCTCATAAATTCATCTGTCCTCAAGGTTCATACTTGGCAGGGTGTGTAAACGTTTCCTCACCACTGCCAGTCAATACGTTTTCATTTTTCCGGAGGCTTCCTAGGGACAGGGTGCCTTCAACTCACACTTCTCAAGCTTTTCCAACAGCGCAGCCCTTAGCATAGAAAGACTTCATATGTTTGGGGTTCTGGGATCACAGAACAAAGCAAAAATCAAATTTCTTACAGTCGAGCTTTTAAACTCAGTTCAGGTACAACATTAATGTTTGTTTTCATATAACTTTTTCTCTCAAATTTTGGCGCTAAACCACTGTTGTTGAATGACGTACCATGATTCTCTGGTAACTGAGAATCCCCAGGCACGCTGCCATGCTCCTGCCCAGCTGTGCTAAGCCAGATGAACAAACGTGGACTTAGCCCAATGAAAGGGAAATATACCAGTGGAAATCTAGGCATCAGGTTAAGTCAGTGGAGGATCCATTTTGGAGAAGTGGGCCTTTTTTGGTCTCTCAGATCATGTAACATTTGAACGTCTGTGTGAAGGGTTAGGTCTGAATGATATTCATTCTTTCTCCCACTTTCTAGAGGCAGATCTGGGTTCTAATCCTAGTTCTACTTGGGTTCTCCTTCCAGCTCTCCAACTAACTAGCTGTGGGGTCTTAAGCAAGTTACTGGACTTCTCTTTTATCTCAGTTTCTTTATTTATATATCAGAGGGGTTAATAAAGGACCGCTGTGAGAACTGAGTGAGGAACGGCATGGTCAGCTACTGGCATGCTGTCCGGCCCATGTTATTTTCCTCGTTATCTTTCTTCCCTATCTTCCTTACGCACACGGATTGCTCTCTCCCTCCTTTCCCAGTAACTTACACTCTTTACTCATCTAAGTGTTCTCTTGTCTCTTTTGTTGAAGAATCTTAGTATTCCAGGGCCTCAGGGAAAGCAAACAGAGATGCAGGGCTAAAAGCCAGGCCAGATTCCTGCAGCTCTGAGGGGTGCTGCTTGTTCCCTCTCTCCAACTGTAAAGGGAATGTTTCTCGTATTGGCATTCGTGTGCACCCTTTCTTCCCCTTCTGCTTTCATAGGCCGTGTGCAACCCTGAGGTGAGAGGGTTCCCAGAGAAAGCTGGCACAAGCCATTTCAGAATTAAGGCTTTAGAGGAGAAGTGACTGAATGCCATGAGGATCAAGGCTGCCCCAAGGAGAGAAGCCCAAGGTGTCCTGGCCTACATGCCATCCATATCACCCTCCAGGACGTCCTGACCTGATCCCACCTGATTCGTATCTAAAGTTATACGACCACCTAATACAGACCCCACCTGCACTGATACCATTTTAACTACCTTTTTACATGATCTTTCCTTTGTCTTGTAAAGAAATAACTCATATACCTATGCCTTATAAATTTAGCCCTACCCTCAACCCATTGCAGCTCTTCACTGCCCCTGGGTCCTGTCCCCATGCCTGCAGCCCTTCACTGCCCATGGGTCCTGTCCCCATGCCTGCAGCTCTCCACTGCCCATGGGTCCTGTCCCCATGCTATTCTCAGAATAAAAGAGCACTACTACCAGACCTTGAGAGTCCAAGAAATCTTTCTTTTGACTCCTTGGCTCCCCGAGCCCGCATCAAAAGGACCACTAGCTCATGGAGAGGCCACAGGTGACGTACAGAAAGCCCCAGGGACTGCCTTTGGGAATCTCTGGGCTTGTCCCTCCTGTTTTGCTCCTGGTTCTGCCTTTCAACTCAGCTGATGGTCTGTTCCCTCTTCCTCGATCCCCATGCCTAGCTCTGGCCTTTGGAAGCCCAGGCTGGTTACTGCTTGCTCAGAAGGTAGAACGAGGGCAGAAGTGGATTTTTCCTTCCTTTAAAAACCTTCCTGAATGAATTCCTCAGAGAAAAATAGAAAATGAACTCAAAACTTGAGGCCCCAAAATGAAGAAGCCCCTTTCATACCCTGGTGGATCTGCCCAAGTGTTATTACTTAAGTAAGGACAGAGCAAGAATGGTGTATGACAAACTCCCAGGAGACCCCGGAGGGAGGGGCACATTATGGGACTACAGTTCAGTCTCCCCTTCTGTTGTTTCAAGGACAAAGAGAAAAAAACCCTGATAGTTCCTTGAAGGCCATCAGCCTCAAGGCTATGTTACGGTGTAAACAAGGCCAGCCCGTCAGCTCTGGGCACTCACTCAGCTTCCTTCTCCGCCCCCACACAGCCACACAAAGTGGAGCCCAAGGCAGGAGAGTGGCAAGGAGAACCACCACTCAGAATCCTGAGTCTGTTGTACTTCTCCCAGTTTTTTTCTTTTTTTAACTTCTATAATTTTTTACACCATATTGTTAACTATAGGCACTATGTCATGCGTAGATCTCCAGAACTTATCCTCTTGTATGACTGTATTTTTATACCCATTGAGGGACAGCTCCCTATTTCCCCATCCCCCATCTCTAGGCAGCCACCATTCTATTTTCTGCTTCTATAAGTTTGACTATTTTGTATACCTCGTGTAAGTGGAATCATGCAATATTTGTCCTTCTGTGACCAACTTATTTCACTTAACTTATCTTCCAGGTCCATCCATGTTGTTGCAAATGGTAGGTTTCCTTCTTTTTTAAGGCCGAATAATATTCCATCGTATATATCTACCACATTTTCTTTATCCATTTGTCTGTCGATAGATACTGGCTGTTTCCATGTCTTAGCTATGAATAAGGCTGCAATGAACATGGGAGTGCAGATGTCTCTCAAGATCCTACATATATAGGATATATACCCTGGAGTGGGATTGCTAGATTATACGATAGTTCTATTTTTAAGTTTTTGAGGTTTTACTTCTGTAATTTTGATGAGTGTATCTTTAGGATTTCATCCAAATCACTAATAAATTTGTTGAGCAGGGCAAAGAATCCTGCAGGAGACCACAGAAGTCTGTTCCCTAGGTTCTTTCATTCAACTGTCAACAACATGTTAAGCATATACTAAATATCAGTCTACCTGCAAGGTACTAGGGAGACAGTGGTGAGAGAAACAGCCATGGTCCCTACCTTCATGGGACGAGCAGTTTAGTGGGTGAAATACATATTGATCATACAATCACACATATAAATGTGTAATTGTAAGAGGTGATAAATATTTTGGAGGAAAAATAGAGGGTGCCAAGAAGAGAATCTGACCTGGTCTGAGGATTCGAGACAGTTCCCTGAGGAGGTGCTGTTTGAGCTGGAAAGTAATGAGGGAAAGAGGAGAGGGCGCTGCAGGCAGAGGGCACGGCACAGGCAAAGCCTCGCGATGGAGCCTGCGTGGTCGGGAAGCAAATGAAGTCCAGCATCACTGGACTCAGACACTGAGAGGAGCGGCAAGAGACAAGGGGCCCATTAGAAGTCGGGCCTTGATTGAGGGAGCAGTGGAAAGCTCTGTAGGACTCTAAGCAGGGAAATGGCATAGTAAGATATTCATTCTTAAAAGATCACTCAGTGTGGAGAGCGGTTTAGAGAAAGGCAAGAGTGCTTATGGGGAGACCATTCAGGAGGCTGTCGCAGTAATTCAGGCAAGAGATGAAAGCAGTTTGGACTAGGGTGCCCGCAGCAGAGATGGAGAGAAATTGATGGATTCAAGAGGTACTTAGGAATGAAATAGACGGGGTGTATTGATAGTGTAGGTATGAGGAGAAGGAGAAGAGATATAAAGGATGCCCCTGTTTTCCCAGTTTTATAACTACGTAAACGGTAGTGCTCTTGCTGTGACGGGAAATACTGTTTGGGGAGGGGACAGGATAACTTTGATTTTCCACATGTGGTGTTCGGGTACTACTGACACATCCAGATGGAGATGCTGAGAACAATAACAGCAAGCACTTACATCATGTCAGGCACTATTCAAAGCATTTTGGACATATGAATTCATTTACTCTTTAGAGTAACCCTATGCAGTAGGTACTGTTATTAATCCCATTTTATAGAGGAGGAAACAGGCACAGAAAGGTTAAGTAATCCTCCCAGAGTCACACAGTTAGTGTGACTCAGGAGAGAGTTTAATAAGTAAGTGTGGAGCCGAGAAGAAAGGTCTGGACTAAAGTTATAAACTTGAGAATCATTGGCAAGCTATGGGTATGGAGGAAACTGTTCCAGAAAGATAGCAGAGAGTAAAAAGAGCTGAACATTGGCATAGGAAGGCTATTCACAATCTGTAAACAAGGCCAAGAGGATGACTGCAGGTCTTTTCAATGCTTCCTGAGTCACTGTTTATCAGAACAGCCATGGGTTATTTAATTTTCTAGAAAATAGACCGTTTAACTTTGCTTCTTTTCACTATTAATTAAGGGTTTACTCTGTGAAGTTCCATTTACTTGTTTATTTTTGCTAGAGATGCAAATGATTTCTATCCAGCAGAAAATTCCAAAGCTAGTAAGACTATTAACCAATTTTATAGCCAAACAGCAATCTTACTCTTTCTTGCCTTAAAAGAACTACATAAACCCCAATTCCTTAAATCTCCTTAAAGTCAGCTTTACCATTTTGCTTTTTCCGTCATTAATTAGTGAGTTGGATAAAAGCACTGGCACGTGTTTATTCTCTATTTGTGAGAGAGTCATGTTTTAATTTCTGAGAATTACCTTATGAAAGAAGTGGATCCTGAACATTCTCAACCGTCTTTAGGAGACTCATTTTACTAGCCACAAATCCACCCACTATTACCAAGCCCACATTTCTCCTTCTTTCCATTTATTCATTCTTTAAGAAGTGTTACTGGAAAAGTACGAGGCATTGTAGAAAGCTCAGGGCATGGGGAAGAGAGTTTGAAATATGAAAATGATACCTTTGAGGTGTTTATGGTCTATGAGGGGAAAACAGACATATTAACAGGAAACCGTACTCTGAAAAATGCCACACAGGGGGAGTGCTACGAACCATGTAAGAAGGCTTTACAGTGGGCCTTAAATGATGAAGGGACCTTGCCAGGTGGAAATGAGAAGGAAAGTTGGAAGGAATAACATGAACAAAGGGGACACAAAACAAAAGAGGATATCACATCACTGTTTGGGGGACATTCATGTGCCCTTTGCTGGGGCAGCCCGCACTGCACCAGCTTAGATTCTCTGGGAATGGCTTACCCTGGGCACACGAGCTGGCTGTCAGGGCTTACTCGCTCCTTCCTGAAGGCTGAGAAATGACTCATGGCCACAGAATCTCCTTGTCTGAGATCCCCTCTCTAGAACACAGTGGGACATCATATTCGTCCTAGTCACAACATCTGCCCCTTTTCATTGTTTTGGGCATGACATCCATATGGGACTTTTTGAGTTAAGAACAAAAGTTTGTCCTTAACTATTGAAAAGAATTTAACAACTATAAAAACAGAAGTAAAAAATAGTTACACGAGTTTCTGGATTTTTCAGAGGAGGTGGCTTTGAAATTCATGCATAAAATGGACAAACCAACTATCCCAAAGTAGGTCTCCAGAGCCGGTGTCGCTCAGTGAGCCCTACGCAGCCCATGGGGCAGGCGGCGCGGTGCCCTCTCAGTGGCAGGGGCTCTTACGTGGAGCAGGCATTTGCTGGTTCCTCTCACCTGATCATTCCTAATTCTCACAATAACCCAGGGAGACTGTTCTTTCCATTTTATAAAAGAGCAAAGGGACTTTCAAAAAGAGTAAGTCCATGCTAAAGGTCATGGAATTAGGGTTTAACTCAGACCTTCTAGCTTAAATAAAGTGCACAAATGTTGTACTTTAACGCACTTAGGTGCCAGGTGCTGTTTCCTGTTCGAGCTTCCTGGCTCGATTGGCAGGTTACTTGACCCCATGTCCTTCATGCACCCTTGGGATTGCCAGCCACGTTTCAACAGTGCCGACAGGAGACCTGAGAGCTCCCGGCCTTCTCATCTACCCCCCGTCCCTGTCCAGGGGGCTTTACTCACAGAACTTCCTGTTAATGCCTCCAAAAACGTCATCTAAGATCTTCATGATAAGAACACACCTAGCTAGACTGTGCCGTTGGTAAAATACAGGCACTTAGTCAGGGACTAGAAATAGGATGTCAACCTATCCGGGCCAGATCAGAGATCCTCCATGGAGACCAGAGAGCCCCTCCCTGCCTCCAGGAGGAACCGGGCGTTCTACATCCGTGCGGTTCATTTTGTTTCCACAAATATTTATCGCACCTATATTGTGTGCAAGCGCTGCTCTGCGCCAGAAGTCACAGGGATGCTCAAAGGTAGCGGGCATAGCCCCGGCCCTAAGGAACTTCCGTTCTCATCAGCGAGGGAGATCAGACATGTGCAAAATGCCCTTAAGCGAGGGTCCGAGAACTCGTGGCAGTCTAACCTGGAAAGCCTGTTTGGGGGCCCTTTGGCAGATAGCACATTTTAACTGTGTACACGCTGTGATACAGGGATTTCACGACCATAAATCTATCCAAAGATGTGCTCACATACACACACGAAGATAAATTTAAATGTGCATGGCACGTTTGTTTTTAACAGTGGAATGTCAGAAAATAATTAAATGCTCATCTAAGTATTACATTGAAAAGAACAAATTACATTTTTATGCACGGACATGAATAACTGTCCAAGTATTGTCTTCACGTAACCCCAAACAATGCAGAGTATGATTTCATTTATGGCAAACCTTAATCTCTAATACGTGTGTCTGTGCACACGTGCACATGTGCGTAAATGCCAAGAGAACGCTCTGGGTGGATGCACAACAAATTACCAATAGGACATCCTTCTGGAGACAGGAGAACGATATAGAGTTGGGTAAAGGTGGTCTTCCACTTTCTACTCTACACATCTCTATGCAATTTAAATTGTTTTTTATTTCCTTGGATATTCATTTAAAATAACTTAAAAGTTGTGCCATGAGAAAAGCACAGCATGCTGTGGGAATTCGGAAAAATAACAGATTCCTTCCGGCCTGGGGAAATCACAGCAGATACAGAGGGACATTTAGGGTTAGGCCTCAAAGGATCAGGGCTGTTGTTAAATCAGAAGCATTCCAGATGAGGAAATGGAGTGAACAGAGAGCATGCTGTGCATTCTGCAGGAGCATCTGACGACCACTGACAGGGCCTGGTGCTCAGGAAGTCCCGAAGCACAGAACAGAAGCATTAGCCTCTCTGAGAAACTCTCCGTGGCTCTCCTCTGTGACTGAGCTCTTGTATGTGCATGCCCATTGCTTGCATTATCCCAGCTGCTTGATAAGTATTTGTGGACCAGGTGAACTAAATTACCATTCATTATTTAATGCATAGTGTCCTGTGCACACCTCTATCACAGTACGCATTACATTCCACTATAATTGTCTCCCCTGCTTGACTCTAAGTCTTTTGGGGACAAGTCATCTTCTTTTCTTTTCTTTTCTTTTTTTTTTGAGGAAGATTAGCCCTGAGCTAACATCTGCTGCCAATCCTCCTCTTTTTGCTGAGGAAGACCAGCCCTGAGCTAACATCTGTGCCCATCTTCCTCTACTTTATATGTGGGATGCCTACCACAGCATGGCTTGACAAGTGATGCCATGTCCGTACCCGGGATCCGAACCAGCGAACCCCAGGCCACTGAAGCAGAACGTGCGAACTTAACTGCCGCGCCACAGGGCTGGCCCCCAATTTTTCTTTTCTTTTTACATCTGCTGGGCCTAGTACTCAAAAGAAAAAACAAACAATCCAAAAATTTTGTTTAATAAATGAATTTGCCAATTAATGAACTAATCAAATGTGAGATAAAAATAAATGAATAAATAGTAATACATAAATAAATGAAAAGGAGGTTGGTACTCAACTGTAGACAACTGTGAAAGCCAGACTCAGATACTTGGACTTATTCTGAGGACAGTGGGAAAACACTAAAATTGTTGTGCAACTAACGATATTATCAGAGCTGGTTGGAGCATGGAAGGAAGAACAGTTAAGAAACTCTTCAAATAGGCAAGATATGAGAGGGGGACATATAAAACTCCCCAAATCAGATCACACTTGATGCAGTTGGCAGGAAAAGCGTCATAGTGAGAATAAATAGAGGGAAGACAACACGTTTTTATCAGCATCCGTATACCTGGGGAACGGTTCAGCTCTTTTCTTTAGGGGATGGTGAGAGAGAGAAGGAGGTGAGCACCATCGAAAGGAAAGAAGCGAGAATAAATAGGAGGCTGTGTAGCTAAAGGCAAAGATCGCCCCATTCCCTGTTTCCCAGGACGTCTTCTTTCTTTCATCTACGCATGAAATACTACTGACCTGCATGCCTGCTACTCACGTTTGCTGCTTAGCAAGGACATGGGTTCAAGAAAACTGTGGAATGATGAAAGACCTTTGCTCATTTAAGATAATATTAGTAAGCAGGAAATAGGGAGAGCCTTCAATATGCTAATGAACAGAGCTGTGGATAGAAAGAGGAAAAGAGAATTTAGAAACATAAGCAAAAGCCTGAGTTACCGAAGCAGGAAGTTCCTGAGGCCTGTTGCACCAAATGAGCCCGTCCCGGTGGCTGCAGCTCTCTTTCCTACGCACTGCAGAGAGGAAATAAATAAAATCTGTGTCAAAGGAAACGTTTACTGTTTTGACTGAAGAGGACATGAAGAATTAGAAGCTCTTTATACTAATAAACTCCAGGGGCCACTTTCTGCTGTCAAATTCCAGTGACAGCATTTGGCAGAGTAATGCATGCAGCTCTGGTGGCCAACTACAGCCACCAAGGAGAAATACTGGAGTATCCACGGGAGGAGGGAGGAGCGACGTGGTGGGCCTGCTTCAGGCAAAGGCCTTGACAGAACAACAACAAACACGAAGGTTTCTACTTAAAACAAGGAAATAAACTTCAAAAAAATATTTTTTTTTAATCCATGTGACTTTATAGGTAGCTGAATTCATGTCTGATTTCTTCAGAGTCCAGCTATAAAACAGGAAAGTTTCCTCCTTTTATCACCTGAAAAGACACATTGCTTATGTTCCGTTTAGCTCAAAGTTGAAAACTGGATAATTATAACTATAACATAGCGAGATTAGACTTTTGCAGCAAACATTAGAATCTAAGCAGCTGGAATTGCGCTGAGCAGCCGCCGAGCGCCGCTCCTTGGGAGACACAGGCTAGCTCTCCACCACAGCTCCAGGCTGAGGCCTCACCCAGACCAGGGCGGCATTTCCCTCCAGCAGCCCTGGAGCTCTACGGTGCCCCTGCTGTGTGATGGCTGTTACTACACTAACCCTCTGTGAGTTTCAATATGGTTTTCTGGATAAAGCACTGCTCCTGTTTCTGTAGGGCAAAAAGGGCAGGGGAGGGAAGGGAAGCAACACTCACTCATTTATTCAACAAAATAGGCACTAGATAAAGTGCAAAGTTTGAGACAAAAATGGCAAGCAAAATGACATGTTTGAAAGGACCCAGCATGGGTCCCTCCACGGAGCCCGCATCTGCTTTTGCGTCTGTGTAGGAAACAGTTAATAGAGCTGGCCTGAGAAGGCCCTCCCTGGAAAGGCATGCTTGCAAGTTTGGCCCTGGGCTTGTGTCTGGGAATTTGGGTTTTGGAAGCGTTTCCATCATTCCCTGATAAGTGTGGTTTAATGTGGCTAAATTGTTTGCACAAACAATGTCGTTTACACTGAACACCTGCTTTCTTTCTGGGAGTCTGGAGTTCTGGTATGTGCTAGGCAGAGGGTGCCTCCACGACCCTGTCCACTGAAAGCATCGGGCACTGCGTCTCTGACGAGCTTCCCTACTAGACATTTCATGCGTGGTTTGTATCTTTTTGCTGGAGTAATTCAGCACGTCCTGTGTGTCTCCACTGGGAGAAGACTCTTGGAAGCTGGTGCCTGGTTCCTCCACACTTCGCCCCATGTGCCTTTCTCCCTTTGCTGATTTTGCTTTGTATCCTTCTGCTGTAATAAATTACAGCCAGGAGACAAGTCCGTGCTGAGTCCCTTGAGTTTTTCTAACCAATCACCAAACTGGAGGTTTTCTTGCGGGATCCCCTGCTCCCTCTTTACTGTGCCCTGTACTTATGATCAAGTCTTTCCTATAAGCTCTTATTTAATGCCATTTTCAGGAGCTCATTCAATGAACTTTCTGGAAGCAGAAAGCACCAGGGTGCATTCCAGAATAGAGAAAAGATGATGAAGGAGATAACGCAGTTTATCCACATCCCAAGGACTCTTCTGGAATTTCATATGAGGTTTTCACGGTCTTTGTGTTTTATTTAGTATTAGTTATTACTGTAGTTAGAGTTTTGTGTGTGCTTTCTATAATACCATATTTTATGTTTCTTCCGTCCAAGTACTAACCAGGCCTGACCCTGCTTAGTTTCCAAGATCAGACGAGATCGGGCGCATTCAGGGTGGTATGGCCGTAGACGTATTTTATGTTTCTTATACCCTAAAGACAACTAACGTCCACGCATCTCAACAATGACTATCAAAAATTGAATTTTGCCAAGTAAGTTCTCCATTATTTGTCTAAATAAGGATTTTAAGCATCAAGATTCATAGAGAAAAACACTCTAATTTGTTGAATTTATCAGTAGAGCTTCTTTCAGTTATTTTCCCTCATTTTTAAATGAACTTTCATTCGTCAATCTCTGACTCTTGATTTTTGACAAAGACATCTGTAGTGCAATTATATGCTTCCTCTAAGAAGTTCAGTCTGCACACACGTATTCATGAATACCCATGGGGACACGCAGGGAACTCTTTGTATTATTTTAATTAGATATATTTGCATTCTTTCTTTTCTTTAGCCTACAGACACACCTTTCTTTCCTATATTTTACTGGTTCTACTAAGCTTAAAAATGCAGGTATGGGCCCTTTCAGGAGTCTCTGAAAGTTCTGAGCAGGTGGCAAGCAAAGAAGTGTCTTTATTTGTAGTTGTTACCTTTAGAGCTCTAAGGACTTTTGACGGCTCTTTTTTGGCAGTGGATGTGGTGGTTTGCCTACCCCACGCCAAATATTTCCCTCCTCCTCCTTTGCTAACAGAACCTGGATTTGAGGTGGTGGCAATGCCTCACACTCCAGGGGGTGAATGATTGGTCTAAGGTAACCATGGCAACCCTGGTCCCCTGCTCCTGCCGTTGTTCTAGGGATGCTCAGGCGACCCAGTTCTGGCTGATGAATCAAAGGAAGTCAGCCGGGAGTTTCCAAGAAAGACTTTGATTTCCCTTGAGAGAGATGCATGTGCGGAAAAGTCCGTTTTGCTTCCTTTCCTCCTTTTCCGTTTTAGACACAATAAGATAAGGACTTGATTTCTGGAGGTGGAGCATCTATCTGTGACCGCGAGGTTACAGATGTGAGGATGACAGCTAACACCTCACAATGGTGGGACAGAAGAATGCAAAGTGTCTGGGCCTTTGATGACCTTGTTGAACCGCCAAACTAATCACGGGGCTGCCTTCTCTGGATTTCCTTGCACGATAATAATAAATGTTCTTATCAGTTAAGCCTGTAAGGATTTCTCTTCCTTGTAGCTGAATATGTCTTGATACAATCATTAATGCAGTTTGGCTCAAAACAATATAACCTTTGTAAGTGTAACGGATGCTGTGATGCTCCGCCCATATCCACTCTTCCATCCGAGGCCCCCATCCTCCAGCTGCTGAGAATATAGGCTGCTGATGGCTCACAGCTGTGATGGGGAATTGCCTCACCTCAGGTTACAGCCCCAACAAGGGGGTGGCTGATGTGGAGATACAAAGACCTAGCCCTGTTCTCTTAATGTGGGACAATTCTGAAGGGCTATCTGTAGGAAAATGGCTATCCAGGGCATCCTGGCGACCTCGCACATATCTGTATAGTTAAGGCTTGGACGGCAGCTTATCTGAGTCTTAGAGGAAAGCCTTGTGACCCTCCTGGAACTCCAGAGGAAGGGAGGCCTGTAGGGGCTGCTCTCAGGCCATCTCCCACTCGCCTCCCCATGTCCCCTGGGAGACTGTCAGGAATTGAGTTCTTATCGCCTCGTAGGTTCTATTGAGGTATGAGGCTTTCTGCCCCACACCCCTCAGAGTAGAGCTGCAGACTTCAAAGCCACTTTGCTGCAGTTTAAAATTGGCTCCCCAGCCACTGGGTATCCCACGACTTATGCGTCAGTCATCCGGCTCCTTTCACTTCAGTGTCGTCCTTTTTGGTGTGTGGGACAAGGACCATGGGGACCAGCACCTTTGGCTTATTCTTCCTCTTGCTGTCTATAAAAGTAGTCAGTTGTCTAAATCTAATGTGGCTCACTGCATGTTTACCGGCGGGATCAGTCCGGCTCTGGCCTGTGGCCTTGTCTTACGTGCATGTACTTGACCCTCCACACAGCCCCCGAGGTTTCTGCAGGGCTGACTGAGCCCCAGTTCCAACTGCAGTGCTGGTTAGCTTTTCTCCATGCCCACTGTCACCATTCTCACTTCCCTAAATGTGTCTCTCTCATGACATTTCCAAAAAAACCTGCGTGCCACGCTCTGACTCACCATCTGTCTCCAAACTGGAGATAATTGGTTCTAGTGGGGATCCTAGAAAGCAGATTACTCACCCACAGGCTGGCAAGCAGGACCTCATCACTGGTGAGAGATAGAAGCTCTGAGATGCTTTGGGATGCAACTGTTAAAACTTTCATCGATGGTGAACGGGGATGGATGCTGGTGGGGAGGTATGTACCGGAGGGAGAAATACCTCTGTGCTTCAGAAGTATGGAGGAAATGGTAACTAAAAGACTGTGGCATTGGTTGGCTGTTGCTGAGTGCCAGAGATTTATCAAAAAGAGTGAATGAGAAGATCAGCAAGATTAATCATGCATTCAAGGCAAATTATGAAAGCCAGAGGCTTCACTGGTAGCATTTAATAAACCCTATTCTTCTACAGCCAGAGGGCAGACCTAGAGGAGGACCAAGCTCAGGACTTAATTGAAAGATTAGAGAAGCTTCAGAGAAAGTTAATTTTAGCCTGCGCAAATACCCTATAGCAAAGCCAGGGCCCTAATAGGGAAGGACTCGGACCCTGAGATCGAAGGACAGCTGGGTAAATGCCCATGAGGACCTTGAAATACCAGACACCCCTGAACCCACTGGGCCTACAGAAGTGGCCGACTTTCCCCTTTTGGGAAGATAATGGCCCGCCTTCCCCACCCTGAGAAAGGTACCCTACAAAGATTCAAGAGCCTGTCATATCAAGGAACTTTTGGGGGCACAGTGGTCTGGTCATGCCAGAATATCTCCTCCAAAGTAAAGAATAAATTCTTACATCTTGTTCTTCTTACCACTAAGAAAGAAGTGAAGCTCTTGGTAGGCCTCAACAGGTTCTGGAAGCAGCATATTTAGTACTTGGGAATAAATACTATCAACTCATTTACCAAGAGACACAGAAGGCTGCTGGCTCTGAGTGGGGCCCAGAGCAAGCATGTCCCGGGCACAGTCCTGCTGCTTGGGCCCTAGGATTTGGCAGACTCTCAGGTACCAGAAGAGGCTGCAGTGGGAAAAGATGCCATGAGGGGTTAACAGTAAGCCCTACTAGGAGACTTGGGGTCCACCAAGTCACAGGTTGGGCAGGCCCAGTAGAAATCTGCTGTTGGATGACAGTGGTACATCTGAGATCGGACAGTGGGGGAGCCACAGGACCCAAATGTAACAGGGGCCCAGCCCCCCACCATTCGCCACGGTGGCCTTGACACCTCTGTTGCGGCCTACACCTATGCCTGCAGGAGGGATCTTGAAAAATACTCAAGTACGAGTAGCCAAAGCAATCTTGAGAAAGAACAAAGCAGGAGTCATCACACTCCCCAATTTCAAACTATATTACAAAGCTATAGTAATCAAAACAATATGGTATTGGCATGAAAACAGACACATAGACCAATGGAACAGAATGGAGAGCCCAGAAATAGACTCCACATATATAATCAATTAATTTACTACAAAGGAGCCAAGATTATATAATGGGGAAAGGACAGTCTCTTCAATAAATGGTGTTGGAAAAACTGGACAGCCACATGCAAAAGAATGAAACTGGACCACTATCTCTTACACCATACACAAAAATTAACTCAAAATGGATTAAAGACTCAAATGTAAGACCTGAAACCGTAGAACCCTAGAAGAAAAGATAGGTGGTAAGCTTCTTAACATTGGTCTTGGTGATGATTTTTTTGGATCTGACACTAAAAGCAAAAATAAACAAGCAGGACTACATCAAACTCAAAAGCTTCTGCACAGCAAAGAAAACCATCGACCAGGTGAAAAGGCAACCTGCTGAATGGGAGAAAATATTTGCAAATCATGTATCTGATCAGGGGTTAATATTCAAAATATACAAAGAACACATACAACAAAATAGCAGAAAAACAATCCAATTAAAAAAGGGGCAGAGGATCTGAATAGACATTTTAAAGAGGATATGCAAATGACCAACGGACACTCAAAAAAATGCTCAGCATTTCTAGCCATTAGGGAAATGCAAATTAAAACTACAATGAGATATCACCTGTCAGAATGGCTATTATCAAAAAGGCAAGAAATAATAAGTGTTGGCTAGGATGTGGAGAAAAGGGAACTCTTGTGCACTGCTGGTAGGAATGTAAATTGGTGCAGTCACTATGGAAAACAGTATAGAGATTCCTCAAAAAGTTAAAAATAGAACTACAATATGATCCAGCAATCCCACTTATGGGTATTTCTCTGAAAAAAACAAAAACACTAATTCAAAAAGATACGTGCAACACCATGTTTATTGCAGCATTATTTACAATAGCCAAGACATGGAAACAACCTAAATGTCCATTGATAGATGAATGGATAAAGAAAATGTGATATATATATATACTCAAGGGAATATCATTTGGTCATAAAAAAGAAGTAAATCCTGCCATTTGTGATAACATGGATGGACCTCGAGGGCATTATGCTAAATGAAATAAGTCAGAAAAAGACAAATATTGTATGATCTCTCTTATATGTGGAATCTAAAAGAAAACAAAAACAAAAAACCCCAAGCTTATAGACACAGAGAACAGATTGGTGGTTGGCAGAGGCAGAGGATGAGGGGTGGGCAAAATGGGTGAAAGGGGTCAAAAAGGTACAAACTTCCAGTTATGAGTAAGTCATGGAGATGGAATGTACAACATGGCGACTATAGTTCATAATACGACACTGCCTATTTGAAAGTTGCTAAAAGAGTAAATCTTAAAAGTTCTCATCACAAGAATACTTTTTTGTAACTATGTATGGTGACAGATGTTAACCAGACTTATTGTGATGATCATTTTGCAATATATACAAATATCAAATCATTATGTTGTACACTTATGTTGAAACTACTGTCATATGTCAATTATACTTCAGTAAAAAAATTTTCTTTTAAAAAGGAAATGTGCAAGAAAAATACTTAACTGTGTTATGGGCTCATTTGTGTCCCCAGCAAATTCATATGTTGACGTCCTAATGCTCAGTCTCTCAGACAGTGACTATAATTGTAGACAGGGTCTTTAAATAGGTAATTAGCATTAAATTAGGTCACTGGAGTGTGCCCTAATCCAATATGACTTGTGTCCTTCTAAGAAGAGATTAGAACACAGACAGAGGGTCAACCATGTAAAGACACAGCAAGAAGGCAGCATCTGCAAAGCAAGGAGAGTGGCCTCAGAAGAAACCGAACCTCACAGCATCTTGATCTTGGACTTCCAGCTTCCGGAACTGTAAGGAAATAAATTTCTGTCGTTGAAGGCACCCGGTCTGTGATACTGTGTGACGGCAGCCCTAGTGAACTAATAAAGAATGAAGAGGAAAATAATATGGCAATACCTAGAACAAGACACAGGAGTCAGAACATCTTTGCGATGTTTGTGGAAGAGTTTGAAGCCCACCTCTACGCTGAAAGACGACGGCCGGTAGAGCAGGCCTGGACAGCCAGTCTGGGCTGTTTCACACATCATCTCGTGCATTTATACTCAGCTTCAGCTCATGAGCATCTGGTTCTTGACCTGGAGAGAAATTCACCATATTAATTTGACTATGTCAGTGCAGTAAGCACTTGTTCCTCTGAGAAAGTCGTGTTTTTAATCTTGATAAATCAGTCCAATCAATGGACTGACCTACTCTTGAATTGGTAAATAGGACCTAGTGGCCCACAGGTCAAGAAAACTTTAAATAGCCAAACTCGTGTTATTGAGAATAAGTTTTGTTAACTAAACATTTCACTATTTTTATAATTTATGACTTTTATTCAGATTTCTAATTCATTTTCTGTTGAGCAAGCAAAATAATTTTTACTTTAATATTTAGTCATCAGTGTTTTAACTTTATTTTTCTTTGAATTAAGTTGATCCTATCTGTGCAGCAGCACATGGCTAATCTTCTTAAATGGGCCACAACAGAATCCAACCTTAGTAAAGCTTCATTTATATCCACAGATATGATATCACTTTCAAAATAAGAATTCAACTATGTGTGGGATGTTAGGACTGCCCAGAAGTTCAATGATTTTCACTGTGGCTTCTATAAAAATCTGAGCTTCAAATTACCATTACTTTGTTTCATTTTGGCTTTGTTTTCTGTTTGCTTTGCTTTTCAATTATGCAAAGCACGACACACATGGTTTGAAGACCTTCAGCATAAGAACCCACACTTTCAGTGCCCTAAGCATGTTCTATTGACATGGAGAATTTTGAGCATTTTTCATTTTTTTCTTTGTTAATATAGATGTAATAGCCTTATAGTACACATGAAAATAATCTATATTAATTTAATGCAAAATAAAGTACCATGTCTAAGAGTTGAGAGCTATGGTAATTTACAGAACCAAAGCAAAACCAAATTTACTCAGCATAAACTTAGTCACACAACATCAATGTCAATTCAATTAGGTAAACTCTCCACCTGGGTCCAACAATAGTATAAATTCGAAAATTTTAAGCTGCTATATTTATCAGCTTCCTCATCACGTGGGAGGGAAGGGCTGGGAGAGAGCAAGAAAAATAAATTGAAAAATGCTAAACATTTTTAGTAATATATATTGCTTAGACATATTTTATGTCACAAAGTACTTGAAAGTTTATTAAATCAGCTGTAGAAATGGAGGATACGTGCTTTCTGCTTTGCAGGGAAGTTTTTCTGATATAGGAATCCCCAAATAACTGATGGGTTTTTAGAACCTCTGCCGAGAGTTTCAGATCTGCAATAGTTTCTTTTTTCACTGGTTTCTGCTTTGAATTGGGTTTGACTGGAGGTCAGGAGGTAGGAAAAATATCTTACAGGAAGGTTTCTCTGCACAAACGTGAATACCAACTGCCCAAGGGAAGCCCAGACAAAACTGTGTTTCTTTGCTATTGCTACCATTTATAATTTTATCTCCCTCTCTCCCCCTCTTTCATACACCACCCCCCCCCCCCCCCCCCCCACGGGTCATTTACTCTAGTGTGCAGGGGTCTGCGTGTCAGCCTCCAGACCATCCTGACCTCCTCCCCTGGTCTTTTCCTCCATGCTCCACCACCATCAAGGAAACCTCTCCCTCAGAGTCTCTGCTTTATGCTGCCCTGTCCCACCTTTTTCTCCTCTGCTTTTCACTACCAGTGTTCCCTCTATGAACGGTCTGGCGCTTTGCATCTCAAGGCTTTCTCAGATCTGAGCTCACATCCAACCCGAACTTGCCTGAAGCAAAAAGAGAATAGCCCCCTACTTGATGGGAAGAGCCATCAGCACTGTCCTACAAGACAAAGGCTCCAGGCCAGGCCCAGTTGTCTCTGTTTTAGTTACAAGACTGCGGGCAAGTCATTCAACTTCTGGGGACCTTGGTCTGCCAACAGTAATTTCTGCCAACCTAATGGGTGGTTGTAAAGATTAAAAGATCTATTTGTAATAATTGCTATTTCTAATACTTGTTAATGAATGACAAATTTTGTTCACTTTTCCGAAAAATTCTAACTTCCCTTGGCTATGATATTTTCCCCAATGGATTTTGTGTCCTTTGTGTGTAAGAACTATGACCAAATTTCTTTGAATGATTAATACCTACTGTCTGGTGATATATATTTCAACAATATCTGCCAAATGAGAAAAATGAACAAATTAAAGGAAAGTAAATTATGTGTGTGGCAAGAACATTCCAACATTAACGAGCTATACAAATGACGGTGCTGGTTTCTTTCACTCTTTCATTAAACAGACTCTGCTCTGCTCTGTGCCAGGCGCTGTGCCGGGCAGGCAGCAGAAGCCTCTGGCAGGAGCTGGCAAGTCCTCCCCCAGGAGGGCTCCTGGCTGAAGAGTCACTGTGACGGGGGCGTCAGGCACCAAGGGAGAGTGAAACACCGACAGTGAGAAAGAATTTCACTCTGACTTGTGACAGCTCTGGTGCCCAGAAATGCAGGAAACATTCTAAGTTTAATATTTAATGAATTTACGCATTTTACCCAAACGTGCCATTTCTCCTCTTCCTATCTTCTGTGTTTCTTTCACCTTCCCCTGGATTAGTCTACACATTTTAATGCTTTATTTTTAAGGAACCAGATCAAATCACGAGTACCAAATATGTGTCGAGCCCTTAATTTGTGCATATCATCACTTTTTTCAAGTGAGAGAATTTAGCCTTTGGCCCTTCCTCAATGATAATGGGCAAATAGGGTTCTTTCTCTAGAAAATGTTGCTATACACTGAAAGGGGCCAGCTATACAATTTAATTCCCACAAAATGTATTAAAACTGTACTAAATACCGGGCTAGGCTCTGAAGGGAATGCCAAGTTGATTTGAATCTCAGCGCTGCCCTCAAGGAGCTTAAATTTAGTGAAAGAGGTATGACATGAACACACATATTCAGCCATAACTGGGGAAAACATATCATAAGGAGTTAATTTATGCACTGTCAAATATTCAGAGAGAAATTGCTGTTATTGTAAATGGATCATAACGACAGCCTCACAAGGTGTTAAAATTGCCTATAGAGCCTTGAAGTAATTAACAAAATACCTCCAGTGGAAAATCAGTCCTTTCCCAGTTATTACCCCAGCCCTTACCACGCAGATTCATGCCTAATTTCAGAGGCTTTTGTGTAGTAACAATGATGCACCTCGTATTTTCTGCAGTCTTTTCTGGAATCATTGTTTGTATCTCTAAATACAGTCCACACAGACTCAGATTTTCAACGCCGCATTAATGTTGCATGTGCATAGAAATGTTCTCATTTACCTGTCTTTGCTGTTTCTGTTCTAGTACTTTAAAAGCAGTTTGCAGCTGAGCCGTCGTTCCCATCATGGTGTGAGACGGGCTTATAGCTCCCAGATAGTGGAGGCATGAGAGCTAAACAGTTTTTATTTTAGCCTGGAGGATCAGAGACCTGCCTCCTGGGATTTATGCCATCATTTCAAACCCCGAGCTAAGAAAAACGTATTGTCAGACTTGCTTTACTATTCTTTTAAATGAAAGTTTAATCAACTTGACATTTACAGTAAGGAGTGTCTTGGTGACCGCGTTTATGGAGCATACAGCAATCTCTATCTAAAAGTCAACATGAAAATGTGGAAAGAAGGGCAATCGAGTGTCAGATGAAGACTCTACGTCTAAAACCAGTCCTCAGCGCCCAGCCGTCGTTGAGGCTGCTGGCTCACGTGCTGAGAGGCCCTGCGTTTTCCCTCACCATGTTTACAGGGTTAACGGGGAGAAAAAAGGATTCTTTAGTCAAGGAAGTTTGAGAAACAGCTGACTCAAACACAGGAAAACAATGCCCAGAACTTCTCAGAACCTTTAGTCTGCTACTTTGCCATTTGAACTTCCATGAGAGAGATCACGCAGCTCTCCAAACGTCCTGAGCACAGACACACGTTTCCATGGGACGTCTTTGGGGACAAGCGCTGTGTGGGGGATATGTTAGCACCCAAGAACTTTGCCCTGCCTGGGGTTGCTTTACTTTGTCATTTTCACAATGAAAATTGGGGGGATTTTTCTTTCTCTTTTTCAATTTTTCTCATTAGAGCTTTAAAACTTCATCTTAAAAAGCCTTCATTTCAGAAGTTAATAGGCAAAATCCAGGCAAATTCCTATTTTATAGAATTTTCATACCAACATAGCTACACTAAATGAGTTTACATGGTTTTGGTTGGAGTATGGTTATGAAATCTGGCTTATCATAACGCACATGGTTTATAGCTTACAAAATTAAGTTTGTGTGAACTGTATGATTCCAAGTAGTTAAACTCATAGGAAGTAGAGTGGCAGCTCGGGCCGGAGGGGCGGGTGGAGGCGGGGAGCTGGCATTTAATGGGTATAGTTTCGGTTTTGCAAGATGAGAAAGTTCTGGAGGTGGTTGCACACCAATGTGAATTTACTTAACACTACTGAATTGTACACTTAAAAATGGTTGACAGTAAATTTTATGTTATGTGTATTTTACCACAATTTTAAAAAGTCGTGATTTTCAATCTCACTAAATGTAAAGATAAAAAATGGAATTGTTTGAATATTTAAAATTGTCTCTATGGAAAAAAAGCTGACTGATAGAGGGAAAAAAATCTAGTTTACTAAAATAGAAATCTAAAGAGTTCAAAATAGTCTCCTGAATTAAAGTAGCAACTATTGGTGCAAATATTTGGTGTTCTGGTGAAACTTCAAAATTGTATGGCTTGGGGCCGGCCCGATGGCCGAGTGGTTAAGTTAGCGCACTGCTGCAGTGGCCCAGGGTTTTGCCGGTTTGGATCCTGGGTGTGGACATGGCATCGCTCATCAGGCCATGCTGAGGCAGCGTCCCACGTGCCACAACTAGAAGGACCTGCAACTAAGATGTGCAACTGTGTACCGGAGGGCTTTGGGGAGATAAAGCAGAAAAAAAAAAATTGTATGGCTCTTAAAATAAAAGCCACTTCAAAATTTCAAATTAGGTTATTTCCTCAAAATATGTATATGCAAGTTCTTATTAATCATATTTTGAATCTATATTGATCATATATTTCTAAATTAACTTCTATTACCATGAGTTGAGAAATTTCTCCCTAAATTTTAACTTTTGGTGCTGCAAACTATTATCATTGTTTCTATAATTTCCTATAGATTTCTGGCTAGACTTAGAGAAACAGCTATCATCTTTACGGAAGAGGATGTGCCTGCAACGGGAAAAATATGCTTCTCTACTTCTTTCTTCCGAAGCTCTGTCCTAGAGCACTGTTTGGCTTTCTTGTTCTGTCTGTGTCGTATTTATTAAGAGCACAATACCTTCGGGAATTTGAGGGCATGTGTGAAGTAAATACAAACCCCACTCAGTACTTAATCATTAGGCGTCGCTGAAGTAGAGAAACAAGATGCGCAGAGCAGCTTCTCCCACGCAGAGCACTGGCTGCCCACCCTCTTATGCCCAGCACCAGGCAGGCGCTCCTGGGAAACAGACAGGGGCTTGTAACTAATGAATGACAACAGAAACATTAATATTCCTGCCACGCAACCAAATCCATCCTGCATGGAATAGGACTACATTCGCTGTGTACAGAGTGGGAAAGGCCCTAGGTGAGGTGGTAATTGAAGAAGGGTTGTAGGAATGCCAGGTGCCGGGAGTTACAGGCCTGCTTGCCTTTTGTCTTCCTCACAGCCCCAGAATAGAGTTTTAGGAGCTGTGTGTGTGATTAGAGGAGGAAGCCAGGGGAACGTTACAGGGTCAGCATTTCAGGAACACGGTGAGACTCTGAGGCAAGGTGAATAAAGATGAGCCAAGGACAACAGAAAGGCCCAACTGAAGGGAATTGAAATCCTGGAGAGAACAAAGATGACTTCATGATCAGAAGGAAAGTGTCTCTCACGAGCTCCAAGGTGATTAGAAGTTTCCATAGCGCTGAAAAGGATGGATGATCAATGTCTAGGTGTCACCTAATTCACACTTTCTTACGCAAACCTGGAGGACATGGAGACCGAAGGCTGGTGGAAGGCTGCCTGGAGACAAACACAGAGAAACAGAAGGGCCTCTGAGTTCCCTTCTATCATCTCACCCCTGAATCTTCAGGACATCTACCTAGAAAGAGAGTCCCTGTGAGTGAGAACCGTACCTGTGAAGAAGGGGAGAGGGAGCACTGATGTCAGCCCTGTGCCCCCAAATGTGTAAAAATGTGGATGATACTATACAGAGACTTCATCAGGTTGAGGCAAAGAGGGTGTCCGTGAAGAAGGCAGGAAAAGGAGACCAGCCACATTTGCAGGCTAGGGTGGGACCAGACTAATTATTCTGAGAGCTTTAGATTTCTTGAAGCTTTCAACACTCCAATGTCCATTGCCTTTGTTCCTCTCTCTGTTTCATACATTATTTAGTAGCAAAACCCTAAAATAAAAAGACTGGGGGATCTCTTAATTCCAGGTCGAAGAAAAGCCAGAAAGCTACGGAGATTGTGTCCTAATTACATATTGAGTCTTGAGAGTGAGAGCAGCTAGAGAGAGGGCAGAGCATCAGGCCCATCCCTGAGCTCTGGGACTCCTCAGAGGCCGTGGGAAAGCCTACTCGTGAGGGAGCAGTGGGCCCAGGACTTCTACCCAAAAGAGATCCCACGTGGGTTCTGACTGTCAAAATAACTGATTCGAACTTACACATTTATTTTTTTCAGTTGAACTGCTATAACGAGACTATGATTGAATCATTTCTGCGAGATGTCCAGATGTTAGAGTACAGCCTAGTGAGTTGAACTATAAGATGTAAAAGAAAACCATCTTTTAAAGCTCCAATGTGAGGCAAAAACAATGGGAAATCCTAAGTCTAGTTACTAAATCATTTGCACTTTTTTCCCTCTAACAGTGAATCATCTGAATTAAGAGTTGCGCCTAGAGAAGTTTATTTAATTCTACAAAATACCATGAAATGTGTCATCTCAGCTCAACGTCATAGAACGCATCCTGCATTCCTTTCTCCCATGGACCCTTGTCCCCGCATCAGTAGTGACACAGGTTAAATGTCATCATTCTTTTCTTCTGTTTAAACAGTTCAACTTTATTCTGCTCCCCCTGCTGAGGCCTCTTTTTATATTCGTTCCCACGTTGTCTTCCATGCGCAGTGCCTCCATGGACGGTTCCAGAACACACCATGCTCCTTGCTGCAGGTTCAGGCCATTTTCTACACCAACTCCCAAATGCCTGGAAGCGGGTCTCAAACCTCTCCATGCACAAAAATCATGAGATCTTGTTAAAATGCTGACTCCTGGTTTTACATTTTAAAATTGGTTCGCCCAGCTGTTCAGTTGCAGGTAACCCTTGGATTCTACTTGAACAAACACAGCTTTCTTCCCCTTTCCCGCCTCCCTGATGAAGCCTTCTGACAGATGCTACCCATACTGATGTCTTCCTTGGACTCTAGAGTGATAAAATTGACCTCTGATTCAGCCCTGAATGGTTTATCTTCTTGCGTTGTTGTTTATTTCATGTGATACTGTCTCAGTTCTGTCCTCTACTGAACACTCCGGGACGAACCCGTGTCTGAAATGATGGTATAGTGATGTACAATAGACATTAAATAAGACTGGCATGGAATGTCCACGGAACAGACAGTCTCTCGTGGCAAAAGAATGGAGTTATTTATAGACTGGAAGGTGACTGGAGAGAGATGCCCTGAGAGAAAGCAGACATTCAATGAAGGAAGCGCTGGCATGTGGGCAGCGTTGCCTTCGCCTTCCTTGGTGCCTCTACAGAAGCAAAGCCCAGGCAGTGCAGGCCCGCAGAGCCCCGCGTCCCGGGACGGCTTCTGCCCTTCCCTGCTGTGTGACCTGGGGGTGTCCCTTCTCTGGACCTTAGCGTGCCCAACTAGGAAAGGGAATTTTATGGCATGATCTCTCAAGTCCCTCCTGATGCTACAGTCTGGGAATTCACTCGTATCTGGGAAGGCTACCAGAAAGACTAGTGTTACTCAAAGGCAGCATTTCCTGGCTGTGACAGTTGTCAGTACCTCTGTTCTCAGCTTTCTTTTTCTAATTTCAAATTATTCCTTCATTTAAAAACTCTTTTTCCATATTTTATCCACTGTTTTAAACCCCTTACAAATGAGAGGCAATACTGTTCAATGTTATATGTAGTTATTCTGAAACTTGTTAGAGCACTCATATTCCTTTCTGCCACTTCTTGTGAGAAGTGTCTTCTTTGAATATTTTTGCATCTGAGAATCTTCCTGAATTATTCTGCTTTATTATCCGGTCTTCTTTTTGCCAGTATCTATAAAACCATTTTCCACTTCATCTCACAATTTATTTTTCTTTTCCATTGCTCTGTAAAATGTGCATTTCATAATATACACATTATACAAGTCCCCAGGCTCCTTCCAGCCCTAAAAGAATGTGCATAGTTTTGTAACCAAGGTTTTTGTAAATAGATTCCTATTATTAGTCTAGTTGATATATAGGCATCATTTAAGTATCTTTACTTTTACAATAGAAATGATAATAAGCAAGATTACTTTTCAAATTTTCTTTATAATTTCTGCTGCAAGTATTTAAGAGCTGTAACTTTTTCTATCTTTTGTAACATAATACATTTTAAATGTTTAGTTTATTTAACTTTGATATTAAATATTATTACTTTTTATTAAGGCAAAATAACAAAAGCTAAAGAAAAATTTAAAAGGAAAAATATTTACCACAATTCCCTCAATTTACCACGGAAGTCTTCATTCACGCACGTTGTTGACATGAATATTTTAACAAAGTTACATTCATAGCATAATGCCATTTTGTAATCTTTTTCACTTGCTAATGATTAAACATTGTCTCATAATCGTTATAATTTTTTTTTTGAGGAAGATTAGCCCTGAGCTAACATCTGCTACCAATCCTCTTCTTTTTGCTGAGGAAGATTGGCTAACATCTGTGCCCTTCTTCCTCTACTTTATATGTAGGATGCCTGCCACAGCATGGCTCACCAAGCAGTGCAGAAGTCCATACCTGGGGTCCGAACCGGTGAACCTTGGGCCGCCAAAGTGCAATGTGTGAAATTAACCATTGCACCACCGGGCCAACCCCTCATTATAATTTTTAATGGTTGCCTAATGTTTCACTGAGTTTGTGTGACATATTTCCCTTTTTTTTGCACATTTAAGTTTATCTATTTTTTAAGTGTTTTGATACTGCTGTGAACATCTTCATGAAAATAGCTTTTTAAGATCATATCCTTAGGATAGGAGAGCTAAGTCAAAAGATAGAAACATTTTGGGGTGTTTCTGACAAAAATTATCATTATTCCTTTCCAAAATGAGTTGTATAAAGTTACATTCCCACCCTCAGTATAAATGCACTATGTAAACACAACCTTACCTTACGCAGTTACCGGTATTTTAAAAGATTATGGTCAAATACATCTATAGCATAAATTTACCCTATTAACCATTTTTTAAGTGTACAGTTCAGTGGTATTAATTACATTCACAATATTATGCAATCATCACCACTATCCTCTTCCAGAACTTTTTCATTATCCTGCACAGAAACTCTGTATCCATGAAATGATAATTTCTCATTCCTCCCTCCCCTCAACACCTGCTATCCTGTATTCTACTTTCTGTCTCTATGAGACCTATTCTCGGTACCTCATATAAGTGGAATCATACAATACTTGTTCTTAGGTGTTTGGCTTATTTCACTTAGCAAAATGTTTCAAGGTTCACCCATGTTATAGCATGTATCAGAATTTCATTCCTTTTCAAGGCTGAATAATATTCCATTATATTTGTATACCACATTTTGTTTACCCATTCATCTATCAATGGACATTTCAGTTGCTTCAACCTTTTGGCTATTGTGAATAGTACCGCTGTGAACATTGGCGTACAAGTATCTGAGTCCTTGCTTTCAATGCTTTTGGATGTATACTGAGAAGCAGAATTGGCTGGGTCATTTGGCAATTTTATACTTAACTGTTGAGGGGTGCTATTCTTTTAATGGTTCAAAAAAGTTCTTCATTTGTCTTACTTAACATAAATTTTATTTATAAGATTTGAATATTTTCTTCACCTGTATTGCTTTGTATTGCATCTTCTGTGAATTATCAGTTCATGTTGTCTGTCCCTTTATTGATTTTCTCAATGTTTTTCTAAAAATCTGAATGAGGCTCCTGGTGGACATCTGTTCCTTTTGCCTGCCAAGAGTCTGTTCCCTTTCTTACCTGGATTTTCCTTTGGGAACTACCCTTCTTCTGCTGCGGGCTACCCTGGTGGAGCATCAAGTATGTCCCCACTCCCTGACCAATTAGGTGCTCCCTGCAATTTGAATTTTGAGAAGGATGAAATGAGAATAGAAAATGAGGACAGCTGCATTATGATACTCACGGCTTTCTGAAAAGACTGCCCAGCCGTTCAAGTTTCTGTTATCCATATTGACACACTTCCCCCATCTCATTCATAATGAGACCTGATTTTTTTCCAGTGTTTAGTTTTGCAAGCTGTATCATAATTCCAATAAAATTCCTTTTTCAAAAAAATTCTTAGCTAAAGTTCATTTCTATTGTTTATAATCAGACGATAGAACATCTGTATTATTTAATCCTTAATCAAATTTTGTATAAAATTTTTCCCACTTCATTGACTTCTTTTAAATTTTAGTTTTATTATTTTTTCCACTGTTTAGAAAACTTCAATTTTGTAGAATTAAATCTCTAAATCTTTATAGGACTTCTTTTTCAATTGCTTCAAAGCTAAAAGATTAGCTTCTCTCCACCAGTCACTAATTAATCTCTTCACTTTCTATTTTGATTGTATCTAAATTGTTCTAATTTCTGCTCAATTTTGCATTATTCCTGAATATGTCATTTTTTCACATTCCTAGTAGCAAGTGACTTTGGGTTGTTTAATATATTTTTATGTAGCTCCAGCTCCCCGGGCTGTGAAAGTGTAGGATTTTAGGGTGCAATACTGTCCACGTGTGGAGGCATCCTTGCCAGAGCTCCTGAGGATCTGACGTGCTATACATTTTAGGGAGGAAGGAAGTAGTGGAAGCATGTGCATAGCCATTCCCCATCTCTCTTCCTAGTCTCATTTTTTCTGTTTCTTTCCGGTGTCATTTCTTCTGTTTCTTTCCGGTGCAGCAGGGATGAGAATCGTGGAGGAGGCAGGAGGGTGGCTCTGGATTATAAACTGGAGGGGAGCGAAGGCCTCTGCTGTGATGAGTGCGCAAACCAGGAGCAAGGGCTGCGCGGGAGGATGTAGAGCGTGCGAGGGTTAACTAAAGGTAAAGACCAAGTATTGGGGGCTCACTCAGCCTCATGCTAAGGGGTCTAACCTGAGAGCCAAGAGCAGCGATGTAAAAATAGTAATAACAATGATATGAAACTTTCATCACATGAAACCTTACACAGAAGCTACACGTCTACAGCAGGTAGCAGCAGAGTTGCTTTGTTGAAACCTAGCCCATCAGATCTCTTCTTACCCTGCAAGGATCCTTACGTTACCCTTGGGACTCTAGGAGTCTGCAGGACACAATTTGAGAACGACTGGGTTAAAGGAGAAAACGCAGCATACAGCATCACAGTTTGTACCCAGGAGAAAATGGCTGACAGGCGCTCCAGTAACAGCTCTGTCTGAAGGAGTTTTCATTGGACTAGGGCTCAAAGGGACCGAGGCTCGGTGGAAGAATTTCCTGAATCAATCAGAGCAAGCGGAAGAACTGGCCAGGGAGGGAGGTGGGGGCAGGCAGAGAATCAATTCAGTGGCTCTAAAATCATGTCGTACATCCTGTCACCTGTTTCCTGGCTGAAGTGCTGGCCACAGACAATTTATTGTGAGTCTTTGTCATCACAAAATGCTTGATACTTTTTTCTTTTTTTTAGGAGCCCTCAGTGCACTATTCACACAAATTAATCCAAATCCTACCAAATAGACCAACTTAGGTGTATACCTAATAATAAGTATACGTTTGAAATGATTCCTGAGACAGACTGGGAGAGGAGAATAAAATCTGACCACAATTATGGCAAATTAGAAAAATCTAATATTTTCTCCCAATCAATCAAACCAGGCTACCATATGTAAGGGGAAAATGGCAAGTGGTGATTATTTAGCGTCTGAGATCCTGACAGAGGGTTTTATTTGTACTCTCCGCCAAAGAACTGAATGTTCCATAATGCTGCTGAAGAAGAAAATGTCATCTGGTGGAATTAATGGCTGATAAATTTAGAGCAAGTTGAAGAAACGATTACTTTGTACCACATTTAGCCAACCTGTGAAACCCTCTGCCACAGGAGGTCATGGAGCTGAATACTCTCTTTGGATTTCAAGCAGAATGAATAACTTTGTGACAAAGAAATGCCAGTTCCACCTCTTCATACTAAGATAAAAGAGGTAATCAATGTACATATTTGAGAGCACAGGCCAATTGCTGCAGGGGTCAGAAGCAGGGACCTTGCCCTTCTAAACAGTGATAAATAATTAGCGGTACAGAACACAGGAAGCATTTTTGCTTCTCTCCTAGAGATAGGTATTGCCCCCTGCAGTAGCAGCCCCAGGAGAGGGGCTGCTGTGGAATTAAGCATGCAAGATGGTCAGTGAGGTGCCTGTGTGAGCTTCCACAACCCGTGAGCTACTCACAACAAACAAGCAAACACAAGTTAAGACTTTGCTCTTGCCATCCTTAGTTACCTATTCCACCAGGCTTCAACGTTTTCATCCTGGGCTCCCACCCTGCTGACTACAATAAATGTTGAGTCTCCCCTTTCACTGGCTGTGTAGATGCTTCTTGCTTGTTCATTCTTCTCTTACCTACAACAAATGAAGATTCCCTATTTCTGAGCTCAGAATTCCTATGCATTCTCCCATTCTGCTGGTCTGGGATGGACCATGAAGAATTACAAAGGATTCCTGAACACTTTCATCTTACACAGGTGCTCAAAAACCAAAAGTCTGAAAATTCCAGGTGGGTGACGTAGGTGTGTGCCGTAGCCCAACTACGAGAACATTTAACTTGCAGAAATAGAATCAACATTCTTTACTTTTACTAAGTTAGAAGTTCATTGCAAAATTTAAACATGTATGATATTTTGGATTTTAGATTGAATTCAAAATAAGAAGACAAAAATTTCTAATCCCAATTCTTCTGATTTGGAATTAGAAAGCTAACATTTTTTTTCTGCACAAGATATAAATGGACAGTCCAGAATTTGTTCTTAAATCCCTTAATTGGGAACAATATTTAGTTTTATTCCCATCCATAATGGAGAACAGATGTACCCAAATGTAGGGACTTCCAAACATAGTTTGGATTTATATTTAGAGTAACTACTCTGGAGACATTTGAGGAAATCTAATTTTCCAACACCATCATATTAGCTTTCAGTACCATATTGTACTGCTATATGATTTTATTTGATAACTCTTCATTCAATCTATCAGTATTAATTGCAACAGCAAAGTCAACAACATTAGTTTATTCTCAAAAAGTTTGAAGTAGAGAACCATGTTTGGAATGGATCTTCAACTGAGGAATTCCTATAATTTCCAATACTGAAAATTGATTTTAGATTAAGCATAGTAGATTACCTTATTTTTAAGAAAATTTTTTCTTTGGTAAGGAATAATCAAAACATACATTTTAAATTTATAAGCTTCTTTGCATTTTTATTGATAGATAACTTTTCATGGTAGCATTATTTATTTTATTTGCTTTCAAAATAGAACACCATTGAAATTCTATTCTTTTTCTCAGTTCATTAAAATTTCTGTTACACATTGCCTTTCTATAGTTTTTTCATGATGTCTTAAATTGCATTGTTTTGACACCGATATCCCTTGTGCATCAAACATGTAACAGCAGTCTCTAATTCCACAAAGAGCTCTGCTCTCTCCTACTCTTCTTGAGTTATATTGCCCGCTAGTCTCCGTCTCATTTTCCACTTACGGTAGAGACACGAGACACAAAACACTTCTTACTTCCAGGAAAACAACAGCACAACCATGATAAAAAATGAGAAGTGACTTTTACCCTCAGTGTCAGGCTCATAAAATAAGATACGTCTCTCATAAACTGGAGAGCGTGTGCCAGTCTGAAGAGAATGGCAATTACACAGCCAATTGCTGCCTTATAGTACGGAGACCCAGTGTTGCGAGAACATCTGAAGGGTTCCAGGAAAGCCAGATATCTAGATTTTTTTCCCCAAGTTTTAAAAGTAGCTGGCTAATTAAAAACTTTTAAATATAATACACACCACTAAAAACCATTAGGAGCACTATATTTCAAAAGATAGTAACAAGTGTTGGTGAGGATGTGGAGAAACCGGAACCCTCAAAACATTGCTGGTAGGGCTATAAAATAGTACAGCTACTTTGGAAAACAATTTAGCAGTTTCTTAAAAAGTTAAACATAGGGGCCGGCTCCGTGGCCGAGTGGTTAAGTTCGCATGCTCCGCCGCAGCGGCCCAAGTTTTGGATCCTGGGCATGGACATGTCACCGCTCGTCAGGCCACGTTGAGGCAGCGTCCCACATCCCACAACTAGAAGGACATGCAACTAAGGTATACAACTGTGTACGGGGGGGCGGGGTTTGGGAAGATAAAGCAGCAAAAAAAAAAAAAATATTGGCAATAGTTGTTAGCCCAGGTGCCAATCTTTAAAAAAAAAAAGGTTAAACATAAATTTAACATACAAGCCAGTAATTCTATTCCTAGGAATTTATCTAAGAGAAATGAAACCATATGTCCGCACAAAAGCATTTTTGCAAAATTTTATGTCAGCATTATTTATAATAGCCCCAAACTGGAAACAACTCAAATGTCCATTAACTGGTGAATTAATAAGCAAAATGTAGTATATCCACATAATGGAATATTACTCAACCATACAATATTATTACTCAACCATAGAAAGGAATGACCTACTGATATACACTATAGTGTGAATGAAATGCAAATCATTCTGCTAAGTGAAAGAAGCCAGACGCAAAAGACTACATGTTTTATATCTTTGTTTATACAAAATGTCCAGAATTAGACAAAGTACACTGACAGAAAGTAGATCAGTAATTACCCAGGGCTTCAGAGATTCGGGGAGCTGGAGCAAAATGGAGAATGACTGATAATGGGTAGGAGATTTCTTTTGGGTATGATAAAAACATTGTAAAACTGATTGTAGTGTTGGCTGAACAACTCTGAATATACTGAAAACCACACCACTGAATTATACACTCTGAATGGGTGAAAAGTATAGTATGTGAATCATATCGCAATAGAGCTGTTTTTATTTTCTTAAGTGAGAAAATGGGAAGCAAAGCCTTAGGAGAGGAAACAAGAGGAACCAGAAAAGAGTAGGAAAGAGGGCAGGAGTGAGACAGGAAGCTGGGCATTGAACACTGTGGCCTGGTGAGCAAATGCAAGGTCTGGGATTGGTGGAGTGATGGCTGAGAGGTTCAGCCCTAAGTCTGCCCAGAGCTGAATGCCTAATGGGTTCTGGAAGTTTAAGAACACTGTGGCCTGGTGAGCAAATGCAAGGTCTGGGATTGGTGGAGTGATGGCTGAGAGGTTCAGCCCTAAGTCTGCCCAGAGCTGAATGCCTAATGGGTTCTGGAAGTTTAACGGTCATCGCATCATTAGGGAGCAGAAGGAGCAGCATCAACACTGGTGACAACCATGCCTAACCAGCACCTCCTCTGGTTTTCTGAATTTGCGTGATCGCATAGAGAGAAGGAGGGAGCCCCAATGACTGCAGAAATTAAATGTCCCGTCACTGATGCAAGTGGGATCTTGGTGTTGGCTAAATTTGACTTAGTGTAATTCTGCAATAAAGCTGGCTGAAGAGGGCATTATGATTGTCTCACTGACATTCATTCTCTTCCTCCTCCTTTGTGTAGTGGCCAAGCCGTTGGGGAATACTGACCACCAAGAACAAGTCCTGGTCAGTCTCAGTCAATCAGAGTAAATCCGTCTCCGTTGCCTCAGTACAAACCCGCCTCTCAGAAAATGTTCTGCTTTTAGCTATGATAGTTCTTGAAACATCATACTATTTTCATTCCTTTTTCCTATATGAGGCTTTTCCTTTTTACCCTAAAACACACTAAACAAACAATAGAAATAATAGTGGCTGTAATAAATTTTAAAAAATAAATAATAAAAGTAATATTTTTGAGATTATGGGTTTCAGGCAAAGACATTCTCAATTTACTCATCACAATATTTTCTAGTCAGACAATATCATCTGGATCTGATTTGAACTGCACGCAATGTTTAAATAAACCTAAAACAATTGACTTTGCTTATTATGTCAAATGACAGGGATAAAAGGTTTCCAGTTTCCACAACTCAATATGTTGTGAACATATGCTGTTTCCATGTGTTTCAAAGCATTCTTTTGCTTAGCTTTTACTTTATCCTAAAAGTTATATCACAGAAAAGTAGTTTTTTTTTTAAGATTTTTCCTTTTTCTCCCCAAAGCCCCCCAGTACATAGTTGCATATTTCAGTTGTGGATCCTTCTAGTGGCATGTGGGATGCTGCCTCAGCATGGCCTGATGAGCGGTGCCATGTCCGCGCCGAGGATCTGAACTAGTGAAACCCTGGGCTGCTGCAGCAAAGCACGCGAACATAACCACTCGGCCACAGGGCCGGCCCCAGAAAGACACTTTTAAGTACAGTTGGAATGCAAGATCAACTGAGCCCCAAAAGGTTGAAAACTTGGTGAAGAAAATGGTACATAAGAAAAAGAATAAATAAACCCTTATTACATCCTATTTTATATATAAACATATTTACATTCAAATTATTAGATTTTCAAAAATTATGTGAACTAATTTGCATTGCTCAATTGCTATATAAAATAATCAGATAGCTTGAGTTGGGATGAAAAGCATCACAATTTCTCTCTTAAAATTAAAGGAAATATGTTTTCCATTTAATGTCTTTTCACTTAGTTTCAGGAGTTTCAGGAAGGAATTCGTCATTAAACAAAAGACAGGTGTTAAGTGTTTCAAGTAACTAAGTCAATCAGAACATGACGTTTCTCTGGCTGCAGGATTTGGTTCAGTGCCTGCTGGAAAAAATTAAGGGAACTCATTTGATGGTTCAGGAAGGGACTGACTCTCTCTATGTAAATGTGGACGAGGAAGTGTGTGGCTCTGCAAGTAGCTGGCAGTCATTTTGGGGCCATGTCAGGGAGATAGACGGCTTTGGATTGAAGCTGACATCATGAAAGGCAGAAGGAAGACACAGAAATAATCTATGGCTTTGATGATATAATTTATCTGCCAAATCAAACTAAACAGAAAAATCACCATTTTTGTGGAGTTTCCATTTATGTCTCTTGTTTAAGGCATACTGATCTGGGTGTTCCATAAGTTACAACAAAAAGTGTCATAAATCGGCTCTTCAGTTTCCAGGAGTATGGGAGACTACATGTGCAAAGAAATCCTGTCAGGAATAAAAAAAATAATACAAAGTGAAATATTTTTTACAATCCTCCTCAGAGCATAGCTGAGCTGAGCTGGAAGTTAAGACGTGGAAATAAGAGGAGACAAGCAATGAGAAAGTGTGATTCCATTAGGATGAGGTGAGCACTGGAGCTGGCGTCATCCCTGAGGCTACCTGACAATTATAGTAGCCTCATCTGGGTTTTAACTGGCCATGTGTTTAGGGAACAGATGCTGAAACCTGGGGCCAGAGCAGAGTAGAAGTTAGGATCAGAGACACCTGCATGGAGCCAGGATCACTTGATGAGCGGTTCCCACAGTGGGTGAATAAGGAAACAAATGACTCGCCGAAGGAAAGATGCCTGTCTCAACCTCTCTGGATGGAGCAACAGTAAAGGAAAAACTTCCCCTTGAGATTTCCAGGCCACAAGCCATCTTCACTTGGGTTTGCCACTGAACTTTATACCGCCTGAATAAAACCCAAACTGAAAATGGAGTGTAAAGGGATCCTAGGTTGGTAACCCCTCAGGTACCACTGTGATGGAGAAATGCGCTTTAAACACATATCTCAAAGAATTCCCAGAGATAGAAACTCAAGGATCATAAAACCACAGGGAAAAATGATTAACACACAAGGAAGCAAGCAACCGTGAACCATAGCCAGAATGAAGTACGACGACAGAAGCCACTGTGCATCAACAAAACACCACAGGGCAAAACTCCTGGAATAGAGCAGAAAGTCTTTAGAGGGAAACTTAAAGCCTAAAACGCTTATATTAGAAAAAAGCAAAATTCAGAATCGATTGTATAAGCATTTATCTTAAGGAGTTAGGAAAAGAATAGCAAGATAAACCCAGAAAACAGAGAAGGAATAAAATAATAAAGACAAGAGCAGAAAGTAGGAAGTAAAAAAGATATGTGAGGATTAGCAAAACCAGAGGTGGTTCTTTGAAAATACTAATGAAATTGACAAGCCTCAGGCAAGATTAAGGAAACAAAAGAGACGGCACAAAATATTAGGAATAGAAAAGAGGGCATAACTAAAAAGGCAGCAGAGATCAAAATAAGGAAATATAAATAACTTTGTTAACACATTTGAAAAATCAGGTGAAATGGACAAAATACTTTTAAAAGAGACCAAAATTGACTCAAAATTGGTCAAGAAATAAAAATCAAAATGGTTATCAATAGTTCAAAATTCCCCCTCAAAGAAAATAGCAGGACCAAGCGATTTTACAGGAGAGTTCAATGAGGCATTCAAAGAAGCAGGAACTCCAAGACTCAACTTCCAGTCAACACAATAAAAGGAAAGACCCAATTCAGTTTATGTATCTAATTTCTTTTGTTATTAAAAGAGAATAAAAGTGGGGCTGGCCCCGTGGCTGAGTGGTTAAGTTCGCCGAACTCTGCTTCGGCGGCCTGGGTTCAATTCCTGGGCATGGATCTACACTGCAGGTCAGTGGCCATGCTGTCGTGGCAGCCCACATACAAAATAGAGGAAGAGCTGCAACAGACGTTAGCTCAGGGCAAATCTTCCTCAAGCAAAAGGAGGAGGATTGGTGACAAATGTTAGCTCAGGACAAATCTTCCTCAGCAAAGAAAAAGGACAACGAGTAGGTGTTGGTAAGGTTGTGGAGAAAAGAGAACCCTTGTGCGCTGTTGTTGGGATTGTAAATTAGTGCAACTACTATGGAAAATAACATAGAGGTTCCTCAGAAAATTAAAAATAGAACTATATGATCCAGCAGTACCACTTCTGGGTATTTATCTGAAGAAAATGAAAACACCAATTCAAAAAGATACATGCATCTGTATGTTCATTGCAGCATTATTTACAGTAGCCAAGATATGGAAGCAACCTAAGTGTCCATCGGTAGGTGACTGGATAAAGAAGACGTGGTCTATATTTACGATGGAATACTACTCAGCCATAAAAAGAATGAAATCCTCCCATTTGCAAGGACATGGATGGCCCCAGAGGCTATTATGCTAAGTGAAATAAGGTAGACAGAGAAAGAAGAATACTGTTCAATTTCACTTACGTGTAGAATCTAAAAAAAGCAAAACAAATGAACAAACAAAACAGAAACAGACTCACAGATACAGAGAACAACTGGCCGTTACCAGAGGGAGGGGCCTGAGGGGAAGGGTGACACACGCGAAGGAGGTAAGAGGCACAAACTTGCAGTCATAGAATAAATAAGCCATGGGATGTAATATACAGCACAGGGAACATAACCAACAATATTCTAATCATTTTGTACGATGACAGACGCTAACTAGTCTTATCAGGGTGATCATTTTGTAATGTAAATAAACGTTGAATCACTCTGTTGTACACCTGAAACTAATATTGTATGTCAACCATACTTCAATAAAAAGAAAATTTCTTAAGTAATATATCACGTTAATGTATAAAAGGAGAAAAGTATACAATAATTTCAATAGAGGCAGAATAAGCAGTTGATAACATTTACTAATCATTTTTGATACAAATTTTCAGCGGAAAGGTATAAAAAGGAATTTCTTTAACCTGAATGGGAATACATACAAAAAACTTATAGCAAACATTGTAATCAATAGTGAACCATTATAGTCATTCCCAATATAACTGTTTCAATACAACATTGGACTAAATATCATAGTGCAATAATAAAAAAGAAAGAGAAAGAAAAGCTCTAAAGATTGGAAAGAAGGTAAGTTGCTATTGTTCAGAGATGACACGATTTTCTATAAAATGGAAAACCCAAAGGAATCTACCCAATATTAATTAATCATAGCTTTTAGCAAAGTTAGCAGTTACAAGATCAATAACCAAAAGTCACTGGCATTTTTGTAAACCAGCAATAAAGAGCTAGAAAATGAGAATTTAAGAATATACTATTTATAACAGTAAAATATTAAAAAGTACCCAGATTCTAACAGAAAGTTTGCAAAAAAGCATATTTTTGTTTGTTTTGGTCATTTGGGTTATGCCTTAAAACAAAACAAACAGAATCCTAACCTGTCATTTAAGTAGAGTTTGAGAAGGGAGTGGAGGTAAATGGATACTTCTTAAACAGACTTTCGACCAAGCCTTTCTTCAGCCCTCCCCGTATCCTGCTTCCAGAATTGCTACGGTCATGAATCTTGAACCTTTGCCGATTCTGCAAGCAAACTACTGTGTTTCTAATTCCACTAATGGTTTATATTCAGCTTTCTTGGATCTGTGAAATCTATTACCACATATCCACCTACCAGTCAGATTCCACTATCTTCTCCTTTCTCATTCTCTTTGTACTGGAGGGTTTATACTCCCCTTCCCGCCCCCCCCTGCCCACACACACACCCCGCCCCCGCCAAATACCTTTACTGTTGTTTGCAAGAGGCCCCCGAAGAACATGGATGTGACTGTGTGTATTCAATTCACCGTTTTTCGCCTGAGGCCCTTTCTATGAGCACATCCCTGTGGGAAATAGATATGCACTTGGAAATCCGAGAAATCTGGTATTTACTCGGTAACTGAGGAAACTTTTCTGCAGCAGGGCAGATAGTTCCTAGAAACTCTGACCAGTGGACAGCAATCACATTAATTGGCTTGGCCAACATGCCAAGTTGATTTAGCCTAGGTTGAGGGTTATTACCAGTGGCTGAGTTGGGGTCAAGTCTAACAAATAGCTGGGGGTTGGGGAAGCCAAAATGTTGTTCTTGGGGCCCAGTTAAATGTGGCCTTCCTCTCAGGAGGAGGTGAGAGAACCTAGGCACCTGACTAGCCCCCTCAAAAATCCCCTTTCAAGTTGACTAGTACATCGGCTGCTTTTGTAAGGTGCGTAAATAAGGCCTGACCCCAGTAATCCGTCCCTTCCCTTCTTCCCGGGACTGAGAAGAAAAGGTTCAACGCGGTGACGTGCCTTTTAGATTTCCCTCTGTGACCCATGTTTAATACGCTCTCTTTGCCCCACTGCTCTTCTTCGGGTTTTTCATGTTACACATGGACCTCAAGGTGATTGCTCACAATTAACACAGTTTTAGAAATACTTTTGTGTGTGTGTGTGTGTGTGAGGAAGGTTAGCCCTGAGCTAACATCCACCACCAATCCTCCTCTTTTTGCTGAGGAAGACTGGCCCTGAGCTAACATCCAAGCCCATCTTCCTCTACTTTATATGTGGGATGCCCCCTCAGCATGGCTCGACAAGCGGTGCGTAGGTCGGCGCCCGGGATCTGAGCCGAGAACCTGGGCGGCTGAAGTGGAATGTGGACTTGACCATTGCGCCACTGGGCCGGCCCCTAGAAATACTTTCTAATGGTGATTTTAAAACATAATCGTTATAAGAACTTTACTAATTTACGCTGTGGATCCTTTTCTATAGCTGAACGAAATTACACTCTAATTTCCTTCAAAACTTGTGATTCAGCACAGAATCAAATCTCTCCTTTCATCTTCAGACCCTCTGCCTAGTGTCCAAATCGCTTGAGATCAATCTAATCCTCTAAGATTTTCTTCCCTTTAACTCATTCCTTCTCGGGACCTCGAATCACGAAGCTTTCGCTCACCGCCTGTCAGCAGAGCCCACAGCAAGTCCTGGGCAACATTCTAAAGGCTGCACAATTGATCTAATGGCCGCTGATCTAAGAGGCCAGGGCTTTGCTTCTAAATTTATCCCAGGTGCCCTGTCCTCGGAAAACACCTTAACCCCAGTTTTTCTCCTCTTGTGAATGAAAATAATATTTATAATCAGTACCTTTATCTTTATAAATAAAGGAGTGTGTACAGGAAGATAAAGATATCATTTATATTATTGTTCCCAGTGCTTGATATCTGAGTACTGAAATATTATGAGAAAGAAAATAAAAGGGAGAAAAAGAACAATGTGAACTATGTATATAAAAGAATGTAAAGTGACTTTTCTAGAGAAAAATGTAGGCAGACTTTTTCAAGAAGCTTCTATTCCAATAAGTGATGTAGGAAAAATCATCATGAGCTACATAAAACAGCTTACCAGAAAGACTGACAGAACGGTAAACAAAAATAAGAGGCAGGTGTTACAGTCTTGGTTGGAGAAATGGGAAGTGGAAAGTTTATTTCATAGAAATAATTGTTTTAAACGCACTCAAAGATTTTCATGCTCAGAAAGAAAAAGAAATGGTGTGCTGCTGTATTTATACCTTTAAAAATCATCTGCTTGGCATTTTTTATTGAATTTGCACTTGTTTCGAACATCATACCCTACTTGAAGCCTTTTCCAACCGCCAAAACAAAATTAATTATTTGCCCCTTAGGGTCTCAGAGGCCTTCGGACTTCCTTTTCTTGCAGCACTTATAGTTAGCGTTTTTGGTGTTCTTCCCTCTGAGGCTGTGAGCTCCTCTAGGAAACAATTGTGCTCTTCTTTTAGCCTCAGTGTCAAGGTACATAATATGAGTAAAAGAATATTTTCTTTTTTATCCTTTTTCATTAATTATTGGCTTTTTAAGGTGAACATTTAACTGGACATTTAACTTGTGTGGTTTATTTATAATGTCTATTCACCTTCATTTAAAAATATATTTATCACTTCTTTCATGTAATTAAATATAATCTCTTTCTAAAATTCTAATTACATTGCACCAAGAGCCATAAAATAAAATGGCAATGATTTCTATTTTCATTTGGTGGTCTTTCTCGTAGACAGAGAATTCTTTATTAAAATATTACTACATCAAGCTAAATGTCCCAGTGCAATAAACAAACAAGCTCACCTGTACTTACTACAAGTTGCTTCCACATAGGACCTAGCCCATGATGATGGGCTGTTTTATTGACCAGTTTTTCTAAATTTGAAGTGTATCTGGTCGAAAAGCATCAGAGAAAAATCTACCCGTGCCAGACTTTCAAGACACAGTTGACTGTTTTACACCTCAAAAACTGTCTAAACGGAAAGAGTAAGAACAGTAGTGAGTTTTTGGGATTTTTTAAATTGCATTTCATTCAAGGAAGACAAGAAAGTAAATGACAAATAGCTCCATTAACAAAGCGTTAGGCTGCGGATCTTCAGGTTTCCTGTCTGGTTCCAATCTCAACACCTCTGTCATTAACTGTATGCTTTTGTCCATGACATTTTAATCTCAGACAAAAAAGTAAAGCTGTAGGACTAGATGCCGGCCAGCATCCTTTCCAATGCTGCCGCGGTGCCGCCTCGTAACAAAGGCTTTTCCTGTTTCTGTACCCACAGCGCTTTGGATGGAGTTCTATCCCTACCTGCCCCACACAGCCTTTCAGTCCACACCAAGCAGTAGCACAGGGAAGCTCCGGAGTGTGTGCATGCAGAATCACACTCCATGCCTGCAAGCCTGGAAATGCAGTTGTATCTGATGATAAAAAGCAGCTTCGAGCTGGTGATAGGTTAACATTAAAAGGATTAAGACTTGCTTTGACATGGGCTGACATCCAAAAATTAGATTTAACGTTAACAGCTGGAATGCTCAAGAAACTAAAGAGTGAGTAAGGAAGAGACAAATGGAGTTAAATTAGAGGAAGTGAGTGTTAAAGGCATGTCGCAATTATTTTCACCTCAGTTTAGAAATGTTTCATTCAATGGCTAAAAAAGGTAGAGTTGGCATAAATTCTCATCTATGATTACAAAGTATAGAAAAAATGCCTTAGGTGGAAATTTTCATCTTTCAAGGTAAGTATTGTACTATTGGAAACTTTTTTTTTTTTAGAGAAATGACTAATCCTGGAGCTTTTTTAGCACTTTTCAGCTTCACAGCACTTGAAAAACATGCTAATACTTAAAAATCAAGAAGACCTGTTAAGTCTCAGGAGGCAGATTTATTTTTCTCTCAGAATATTTGCCAGAAAATTAACTCACAGGTCTGAGCGGCACAGGTTAAGGTTGATTAAAAAGCTTTCTGATGGTTGACAGGGGTCCACCTCCAGGTATATTCAGCGAGCTGCAGGTAGTTGATAAGAACCTGGATACAAGTATCCACGAATGCCGTTCCACCTCCATCTCTGCCCTCAGTGACCACCTACAGCAGAGGCAAGAGTGGGCTGGGAGTTGGTAGGACTTATTGAAAATGCACATTTCTGGCCCCCACTGCAGACCTACTGGAGCAGAAACTCTGGGCATGGGAACAGAACAAGCACCCCAAGTGATCCTCATGCTTATCAAAGTTTGAGAAGCACTAATCTGTTTCTTGACCATTCTCAGCATTCCCTAGACCAGAATACTCATTTTCACTGAAAGCACGCTTGTTAAACACTGACTTACATTCAATTGTGTGGTGGGTATTACCAATTTGAGGTCTTCACTCTTGCCGGTCTGGGAGGGGAGACAAACATGAAAACAAATCCATGCCCATGGTGTTCACTCCGCTTGAAATGCCTCCATTACCCCCTGCACTGTGCAGCCCCGCTAAATTCCTTCCTTTTATTCCCAAGACCCAGTTGCCGCTTCTACTCCTCCTAACCTCCTACAGTAGAGTTGACTGTAACCTCCTCTGGGAGGTTATTTGGACTCACTGTGAAATATACCTGCTGTGGAAGTGCTATTGCAGATGACTGAGACTGTCTCCCCTGTGAGATTACTGCTCCCTTGATGGCAAGGAGAATTTCGTATTTTATCCCCACTTCGCAGTAGAGGCCCGGCACGGAGTAAATGCTCAATAATTCTTGTGTGCTCAGAGAGAGTTCACAGGATTTGGGGAAGTGACTGAATTTTGAAAACGACATGAATTGTAGAGAGATAATGAAATTAACACACAGTATAACAGCCTTCAAGAGTTATAGAGAGCCATGTTGCCTACAGCAGACACTTTACTGGGTGCATTGGTAAATTCCTCCGTTCTAGGATCAATTAAAGGGAGAGCCTGGGAAGCTCAAGGGCTGTAACAGACAGCAGCCTCATGTCCTTCTCTTTGGTAGCTCTGAGGGTGTGGGAAGTGCAGTTAAATACCTATTAGTTAACTCAATGCCGTTAAGAATGTTTCATTTTACTTTCAGCCATTCTCATCCTACAGTCTCTGATGAGTATAAAGAGTGTGGATTTCCTTAATAATTTTTTTATTTTGTTTTGCTTTGTTTTGCGGAAGATTAGCCCTGAGCTAACAACTGCCAATCCTCCTCTTTTCGCTGAGGAAAACTGGCCCTGAGCTAACATCCGTGCCCATCTTCCTCTACTTTATACATGGGACGCCTACCATGGCATGGCTTGCCAAGCCGTGCCATGTCCGCACCCGGGATCCGAACCAGCAAACCCAGGGCCGCTGAAGCGGAACGTGCGCACTTAACCGCTGCACCACCAGGCCGGCCCCCGTTAATAATGTTTTGAGGCACATGAGCTATGTACAAACATTTTCTATTTTCTAGAGTTGACTCTAATATCTTTAATTCCAGCCTCCAGACCCCATGCTCTTGCATCCTCCTCCACCTACGGCCTTCACAGCCTATAGTTTATATCCCGCACTAGTGATGGTCATTAAAAATGCCACTAAATTATCATATTTCAGTGATTCTAAGATGCACGTTTCTCTCCACATTTTCACATGGCAGAAATCAAGACTGTCTTCAAACTGGCGATATCTTATTTTTAATGAAATGTAATAGCTTTATTCATATCAGTAGTAACCCTAAGCAACTACAAAGGATCTCAAACACTATATCTAAAACATGCCACATATATAGCAAAATACATTATTTAACACATAAAGAATTTGCTTATAAGAGAAATGAAGAAAGAATTCAACAAATTTCTGTATTTAAATCTTCTAGGGATAATATAGGAAAACATAATACTTTATTTCATAAGCAATTCTATGAAACAGACCACAAAGTTTAATGTAAACTTTTGCCTTCACACCTGAAGCTCTGACTTTGTGAATTATGCATCTTCAGAAATTAAACAATGACTGGAAGTTTTCTCCAAATTACATACACAGACAACCTCTCTTTGGGCTAAGGGCTGTGGCCTACGTTACAAGTACTTGAAAGAGACAGGTGTTCTCAGAACGAGGAAGTGAGGCAAACCTTGGTAATTAAACTAGTTAAAATTAACACAAAATGGATGAAAGTAGCTGTCTGTAGAAGTCATTTATCCTAAGAGATGACTTAAGTCATTCTGGCTGGAAAACTTCAGCAGTAGATAAGTCCAATCAAGGTGACTAGAGAGTAATCACGGGGGCAGGACCAGAACAGAGATGGCCCAAACCAAAGGTTTCCAGAACTGGATGCCTCTTAGGAGGCGAGATGAGAGGCCTCAGAAAAGGGAAGCCCAACGGGAAAATTTGGACGGTTTCTCTGTCATGGAATAGACACTCTGAGTCTGGCGGACACAAATATTTTAATCCTGAAAAGCTTATTTCATTTTGTGGGTCGGGGTAATTCACAAGTCTTTACCACATGCTACAAAACTGATTGTGCTGATTTTATTCTAAAAAATTTGATATCACTGCCATATTTTAAAAAAAATCAATGAGACATTCTATCAATTTAACAATCGTTTTTCAAGAAAAAAGTAGTGCATATATCAATGATAGTACAATGCATCTGATTTAAGAAAGACTGAAATACGAAACAGACGACGAGATGAGAGAGAGACTGTGAGCAGAGATTGCTGCCTTCTTCCTCCGACATCCATTGTCCCCTTTCTGCTTAGTAGCAAAATACTAATTTAATTCAGGACAGCAAGGCATGCATGCATGCATTTCAAGATTAAAATTTTAAGACTCTCTTGCACCAGTTACGATCATAAATTGTAGGGAATGTGATATAAGTGAAATCCAGTAAAGATTTGTTTCCTTCCTCTTTGCCTTCCTTCCTCCCTCTTTTGTGCTCCCTGGAATATGGAAGCAATGGCTGGAGTTTTAGCATCTTGAACTTCCAAAAAATTTTGAAGATGGAAGCTACATGTTGAAAATGGTAGAACAAAAAGATAAGAGGGTCGGTCCCTGATGACCCCATACTCCACAGCCATGCTGGACTGTGTACCCTCAAATTTGTTTACTGTGAGAAGAACATAAATTTCTACCTTGTATAAGCCCCTATATTTGATAGTTGTCTGCTATCTGCAGCCAAACCCATCCTAACCAGTATACGGGATGATTCTACTTCCCTGGTACCTGGTACCAGAAGCGGATATCTTAGAAAGTGGACATAGGGGCCGGCTGATGGCACAGCGGTTAAGTGCCCACGTTCCGCTTCGCGGCTGCCCGGGGTTCGCCGGTTCGGATCCCGGGTGCGGACATGGCACCGCTTGGCACGCCATGCTGTGGTAGGCGTCCCACATAGAAAGTAGAGGAATATGGGCACGGATGTTAGCTCAGGGCCAGGCTTCCTCAGCAAAAAGAGGAGGACTGGCAGTAGTTAGCTCAGGGCTAATCTTCCTCGAAAAAAATAAGTAAATAAAGTGGACATATGTATTATGGTCACTAGAAAGGAATATCTCCCATAATAGAAGAAGAAAATGTTCTCTAGTGGGCGCATTAGTTTCTTTTGAATCTGCCATTGTGTATCAGTTCCTGAGAGACTCATCAATTCTTAACAGCCCTGAAAAAGTGAATTCGGGAGTTCTGTAAAACTGAGAGGAACCTAGAAGGTCTTGCCCAGTTGATTAGCTGCTTTTTCTTTCTCTTTCATCTTTGTATTATCAAATTCTCTCAACAAACTGTACATTTGCTCCTACAATAGTCACATGTAGAATTCTATATATGTTCAATATATAACATTCCATACTTTATAAAGCAAATTATAACTCATTTTTCATCTTATGAAGCCAAAAACCTACAAAATTTTAAGATAAGAGCCATCCACTGATTAAAACAATACCTGGCACACAGTTGCTTCTTGAATCAGTGTATGCTGTGTAACAAACCATGTTAAAACTCAGTGGCTTTCAAAAACAAGTATTTATTTATTTCTCCTTCATGCATTGGTGGGTTGGCTGGGTTTCAACTGATTTAGTCTGGACGTGGCTCTAAGCTTCAGGTTTGGTCCAGGTCTGTTCTGTGTGTGTTTCATCTTTCTTGGATCAGATGCTGCATCTGAACCGTTTTTACTCACAACGCTTCTAACACCAAATATGAGACTTTTTTCCACACCGACAACCAGTTTGCCAACTCTCCAAGTGGGTGTCCTGCCATTCAATTCAATTCGGACACTAACCACCTGGAGTTAGCACAGACCACACAGGTTAAGGGCTCAGTTCTACAAGATTGCCTCCACTTCAGACACCAGCCTCAAGTCTCAGATTGCCACCTGTACTTCCAACCAACTGGCAATAAATCAGGGTTCCCAGAACTCCCTCCTCAGGTTTGCTGGTTTGCTAGAATAGCTCACAAAACTTGGAAAAACAATTTACTTACTATTTTTTATTTATTATAAAGGATACAACTCAAGAATAGCCAATGCCACAACTAGAAGGACCCACAACGAAGAATATACAACTATGTACTGGGGGGCTTTGGGGAGAAAAAGGAAAAAATAAAACCTCAAAAAAAAAAAAAAAAAAGAATAGCCAAAAGGAGGCAATGCATAGGGTACAGGGCAATATATGTAAGGGGCCAGCAGGGAGCTTCCATGCCTTCTCTAGGTGTGACAACTTCCCAGCAGCTCGATGCGTTTCTCAACTCAAAAGCTCTCTGATCCCTATCATTCAGGTGTTTTTATGGAAGTTTCATTAGATAGGAACAACGGATCAAATCATTGGCTATTGGTGATTAATGATTAATGATCAATATCTAGCCTCCCTTCCCTTCCCGGAGGTCAGGGGTGGAGCTGAAAGTTCTAGCCCTCTAATCGTGCCTTGGTCTTTCTGGTGATTAGCCCTATCTTGAAGCTATCTAGAAGCCCCTCAGCCAAGAGTCCCCTTATCAGCATAAACTCAGGTATGGTGGGAAGGAGATTGTCATGAACAATATAAGATGCTCCTATTACTCCTATTGTTCAGAAATTCCAAGGATTTTAGAAGCTCTGTGTCAGGAACTGGGGACAAAGACCAAACGTATATTTATAACACTACCCAAAGCGCACTTTTCTCATGACAAAGTCAGGAGTAGAAGCCCATATCAAGCCATTGTTTACATCATATCTACTAACATCCCATTGGTTAAAGCAAGTCATATGGCCAAACGCAAATTCAAGAGGCAGGGAAGTACTGTATACTCTGCCCACCCGAGCCCACGCCGAGAGTGTGGATGTGCAATAGTAGGACAGGGAGTGAAGAATTGAGCACGAGTATTTAATCCTCCACAGTTCTCCATAAACAGTGGTTAGACAAATGAATGACGATGGTGGCAGTTATAGTTGAAGTGTGTGGTAGGAGTCCAACTGAATCAGACACTGTAAATGCCAGAGAAATGAGTACAAAAATTTTGAGATGAGTACAAAAATTCTGAGAACTGTAAATGTGGAGGTAATTGGGGCCGAGCCGTGTTTGGATATTTATGACATATTAACCAGGACCCAGCAGGAATGATAAGGTAAGCAACCGGAGACAAAGGAGCCATTCTAGGGTCAACAGGGTACCACAAAGAAAAAGTATACCGCCATCTGGAGACAGTAACTAAGTAATGATTTGTTGGTTCCAAATGAATCTGGGCTAGCTAAAATCTTAACCCTCTCCTTTGTCAAAACTTTATCCTTACTTGTTGAGAAATATTTTTCTCTATAGAAACACACCTCCGATTTTATAATGATAGTCAAAAATTTGATTCACTTTATGGAAATTCACTTTGAGAGAACGCATCTACTTTGCTTTGAAATACTATGGTAATGAACTGGACAGAAAACCGTGTCTCCCCAAGTGGCTAATTAATATCCAGAGAATGATTTAAGCATCAGGAAGAATAGAGATCCAAGAATCATCATCACTTGCAGAGAGGAAATATAGCATTGTGACAGCGAACACAGTCACTGGAGCCATTTATCTTCAGTTCAAATCCCAGCCCAGCCACTTTCTAAAAAAGGAGCAATGATAACGATGCCCACCTCATAAGCTGAAATGAGAACTTGATGAATTGCATTAGAAAGTGATTAGAATTAGTAAGCAGTTAATAAATGTTAGCTATTATCATAGGCAGATGTTTCTATCTTCTCAGCCTTTGGTAGACCAGAAGGAACAGGTAACATTTAAGAATTAATTGTCCCATACAGTTTCAAATGCTTCTCTAGTGGACAGGTAAGCTTTGATAAGGTTTTATACATCTATGTATTATATATATATTTATGTAAAATATATATACACAAACACACATATAACACAGCTATATACATACATATATATATATCTGTACATGTGTATCTGTCTAGAAATATTTTAAGAACGAACACAAAATTCTTCTGGCTTTCTCTTTGGGGAAGGAGTATTCATATTCTAAAGGTAAATGACTTGACAGTTTTATAAAAAGTAACAGAAAATAATTCTTGGCATCTCTTGATTTGGTACATTTAAAAACCGATATTGATGAAATGACATGAAAACAAGTAAATGAAAAAAACACAGAGCATCAGAATACGTTTTTTACTGTGATTTCCATAAAGTAGCCATGTTACCTCTTCTAAGAATGCCTTCCAGACTTTTCTAAACAAATTTTGTCCTACCTCATGATTCCTATAAAATTTGGTTGTATACTCATTCTAGCCTGCTTAGTATTAATTTTTTAGAAATCTATATCCCCCATTAGATAAGTTCTGGGACATAGGACGTCTGTTTAATAATAATGATGATAATTATAACTGAATTTAAACATTCTTATAGAGTTTACAAACAATCTTTCTTTCACAAAAGCCCTGTGATAGTTTTGCATTTTTATCAGCACCACATGTAATACTTTGTGTACAATAAGCTTTCAAAAATATTTTTAAGTTTAGTTAAAATTAAAACTGGATAGTGTGGATTCCATTAAAATGTTGCCAATTCCCTGAATTTTTATTTGCTCTAAAGTAGTTGAGAGGGAAAGAAAGTTTTGAATGCTTTCACGTTTTCATTTGTATACAACCAATACATCCCTGAGTTAAAAAGTTAAGAAAATATTCATTTGACGATTAAAATTTCAGAAAATGACAACATCTAAACCAAGCAGGTTTTATGTATTAGGTTGGAATGTCTCTTTCCTGTTGTTTTTTTTTTTTTTTTGAGGAAGATTAGCCCTCAGCTAACTGCTGCCAATCCTCCTCTTTTTGCTGAGGAAGACTGGCCCTGAGCTAACATCTGTGCCCATCTTCCTCTACTTCATACGTGGGACTCCTGCCACAGCATGGCTTGCCAAGCGGTGCCACGTCCGCACCCAGGATCCAAACCGGCGAACCCTGGGCCGCCAAAGTGGAAAGTGCGCACTTAACCGCTGCTGGCCCCTTCCCTGCTCCTTCTTGTCTGCTGCTCCAGCACTGGTCAGCTTTGTCTAAGCACCACATCCAGTGGTACATCATGAGGGAAATGAAGAGTAAGCCTCCAGGATAATAATTCTGTTGGTAATCCAGAGACAAGTCAGATTTCCCCATTCAATACTTTTCCTTTAGAAGACACAGCTTCCTGCAGCCCTTTGGGGCCCATTTAAATTCTGACATTCCTCTATTGGAAAACGAACTCAAGCTATCAACCTGCATTTCACTGCACAGATATCCTTCAATCGCCAGTAACTACAGCTGAATTATAATCTCCTGATAACTATCCCACAGGACAGAAGCTTTCTCACCCATTATCCACTCAAAGGCATCTGGTTTCTCTGCCAAGACTCTATTTTTCATGAGCAATTTAAAAATCACTTACAATTCAGAAAATAGCTCACCTCTTATTTAGTTCTTTAAGTTGACTATAAGTAGATTCTATGTTATGTCAAAAGCCGTTTCTTATTTTCACTGGACTCAAATTGCCCATGCTTCTCTGGAACATAAAGACCATTGAAAATGAAACGGAGTGAGACGCTAATATCCAGAACTAGATTTTTTTCTTATTAAAAACAAAATTTAAGAAGAAGAGCCCTAGAAGCTAAATATTATTAGAATGAGAGGTAAGACCTCTGGAAAAAGAATAAAAACAGAGTCGAGTTGATCACCAGAAAGGAAAGCAAACAATTAAGAAAAGATTAATGGTATTTGCATGTAGAGTACATGCAAGAAGAAGAAAGAAAAGAATTGGTTTTGGAAGTCCATTTGCAGCTCAGACTTTTTTCCTGTAGGCATTGAGGACATATTAGACAAAAGTAAGACTTTGCTAGCAAAAGTGGCTGTGTTCCCATAAGCCCCCCTTGGGCCAGTCATGTGTGAAGGAAGAGGGATAACAATGAACAGGCCCCCGTCTCGCTCACAGCCTGATTAGGAAGACATGTGTGTACACCACACAGTGTTATAGAAATCAGAATGACAGAAATGCCCAAACTGAGGAAATAGAAATATTTTTTAAAAGTGCTCTGGGCGCATAAAGGTGGGAATAATTAATTCAAATTAAGGGGGATTAGGAAAATCATCATATAAGAGTTAAAATTTAATTTGGGCCTTGAAATGAGTAGAAATTCATTGGTAGAAAAAGGAGGAAACAGTAAGGAGGCATGAAAATGAATGTGCCTTCAGGAAACAGCATGTCATCCCCCGTGGCTGGAACATATGGGCTGAAGGAGAAAGGGAAATGATACCAAAACGTAGTTGGGAGAAAGTTTTTGTGTGGATGTGACACCATCATATTTGTGGCCTAGAAAGGCCCCCTCTGGCAGCATTATAAAAAAATTATTAGAAGGGAAAGACACTAAGGAAGAGGTTGCAGCCACTGCAATATTCAAGAATCTGACAGTGACCCTGGAATACTGGAGGCAATGAATAGACACGACATTAGGAGATAAATTCAGCTGGGCTTCATAACTCCTGGGCTATGGAAAGTTAAAAAGGAAGAAGTGAAGCTGGGAAGATCACTTAAACTTTACAGAGCCCTGGATGGACAGTGGACAAGCTGTGGGACGCACTGATTGGGAGATGAGAAAACAGGAAGAAGAGAATGCCTTGGAAAGAGAGACACAATAGACTCACACTCAGTGGAAAATGTCACATCATGGCACGAAGGCAACAGTTGAAATCGTAGCAGTGGACCTCACATCTTAGAACGAGTAGCATTTTAAAAACTTTGTGGAAACACATTTATACTAATCGACAAATTGCTATTACAATAGTTTAACTGATTTCTATTATTTAATACGTACATCATTAACCTCAGTCACTGAGATACAAGAGAATGGATAGGTGGGTTCTGCTTTACCAGCTTAGAGCTGAGGAAACTTCTAATATTCAAAATAATATGACTGAGCTCCTCCCCATCCTCCTTGTCCTGTGAATGTCTACTTTTCCTGCTCATTACTGAGTTCTAGGGATCTGTCCTTCTTCCAGCCTTCGCCGAGGGAAAAATGAGTCATCTCACTAGTCTACCAGAGGCCCCCTTCTCTGCCTCGCTGAGTCGCCTCCTGAAACTAACCAAGTCGAAGCTTAAGGGCCCCTCAGTCACAGGGGCCCCTTCTATGGTCCTGGGAAGGGTACTCAGCAAGTTTGTATTGGGAGTTTTTTATTCCTCTATTCTTAAAGGAGGAACCCAACATTTTATAAGTTCAGGTTCAACATCACCTTGATTGGCCCTCACCCACAGCCCCACCGCTGCTCTGAGAGTGGCCTCTCCACACTGGGGAGGGAGCAAGCAGCCCCCAGGGTCTCTGTCCAGTTTCGGTTGTGCCACACTATGGCAGACTTGGGCGTCTCAGCTACAACTCTTTAATGACAGTAGTGGAGTTTAACTGTGGACAAATGCAGGAAGCATGCGCTGGCCTCGTGGAAAATGCCTAGGTCATCACCTACAAGCTGTGATATGAAGCCCTGGTTCCCACATCAACCCAGGGTCTGGTGTGGAGTGCCAGGCACCAATTCCAACCTTTTCTCTTCTAGAAGCTTTCCTCTCAGAGTCCTCTGTGGTTCATACTGCCAACTGGCCTTAGACTAGAGGGTTTCGGTAATCAGACACATTGTAGTGACATTGAAACTCAGAGGGTCAGAGTCTCATTCCTACTCCTCCCAAAAGGCTCCTTGGCCTTTATGCAAATATTACCAACTTCTTTTTTCTCAGGAACCTTCCAGTGTCACAGTTTTGAAGGGCAGACAGCCAGAAGCCATCTACCTTCAGAGCTAAAGTTCCAGGCCTTACAAGACTAAGGGAGAAAATTGTCTCCTTGTACCTTTCCTTCACAGAAATCAATGCCTGTTTAACTTATATAATGAAATGGGCCATTAAAATGTGTTTTCCCTGGGGCTGACCCAGTGGCGCAGCAGTTAAGTTTGCACATTCCGCTTCTCGGCGGCCTGGGGTTCGCTGGTTGGGATCCTGGGTGCGGACATGGCACCGCTTGGCACACCATGCTATGGTAGGTGTCCCACATATAAAGTAGAGGAAGATGGGCATGGATGTTAGCTCAGGGCCAGCCTTCCTCAGCAAAAAGAGGAGGATTGGCAGCAGATGTGAGCTCAGGGCTAATCTTGCTCAAAAAAAAAAAAAAAAAAATGTGTTTTCTCTAGAACAAAGAAAGGCAGTTTCAATAATACATCTTCTAGCTATAAGTACATGTGTTCCAAGCTTTAGATAGCCTGAACTCATTCTCAGTCTCTCTCTCTCACACGCACACACACACGCACCTTGCACCATTAAAATTCTGCCTCATTGAATTCATTTCAAAATAATTACATGGACATAAATAAATTTAATTAGAAACTTCACCAGATACAAACTAGGGTTCATTGCTACCTTCACACTTCTGGGACTTGTACAAGTCCTTTGAACTCCCAAAATATTGCCTTGATTTTCCCAGACCCACAGTGGAACTCTCTGGCTGTGAGGACTCTGGACACAGCCCTTTTGTTGCTGCCATCGACCTAACTGAACCTTGATTGGAACCTAAACTGAAAGTGACCGCCTTGTTTCAAACTTAGGAGGAATCTGAGTCATTAAGGCATATTCAGGATTTACATTTACAATCAAGCACCACATAATGACATTTCGATCGATATGGACTGCATATCTGACACTGGTCCCATAAGATTAGTACCGTATAGCCTATGTGTGCAGCAGCTATACCATCTAGGTTCATGTAAGTACACTCTATGATGTTCGCACAATGATGAAATCACCTAACGATGCATCTCTCAGAATGTGTCCCCACTGGTAAGTAACACAAGTGTATTTCAGAAGAATAAATGTCTCACAGTAACTTGTCTTCTGATCCAATTAACTTAAATGATATAAGAAGTCATGCTTTAGCGAAATAGGACTATTTTTGACTCTTGATTTTTCTGGTAAAATTCTAAAATCTTATTTGATTACAAAAAAGTATTTCCAGAGGCAATTTTATCTTCTCTCTCTCAATCTTTAAAAAGCCTAATTGGAATTGACTTTATGCACTATTTTCAAAATGTGGAATAAGAAAACTCATAAACACGAAATTGAAAAAACAAACAGCGAAAATCTCTAAGAAAGTTTCAAAAACGTGTAGTTAGGGGGAGATTAATTCACAAGCTATTAAACATGTTATAAAGTTAAACTGAACACATCAGTGTGGCACCGACAAAAAATATCATTAATTAAATACTTACTAGCGGTTATTTCCAATGACAGTGTTATGACAGGGACTCTCCGTGCCCATCCCCAGCACAGCACTTAGTGACTGGAGGTTCCTGAGTCCCCCTAGTCAGAATCCCGGTTTACAGGAGTGCACCTGCGCTTTTCTCCAAGCTCAACGCTGAGTCCTGACCCGGGTCTTCAGCCAACTCTCTTCAGGCCACTCGTTGTGCTGGGCCGCACAGCCTCCGGCTTGGGAGCCCCTGCCGTTCTCCTCGGCAAATTCAGTGTGTTGGAGGATCTTCTTTTGCCTCCATACCAGGCCCTCAGCTCTGTTGTCTCAGGATTGATCTCTTTGCCTTTCCTTCATGTGTTCTAGAAACCTCTTGCTGCTCTGGATGGCAGGTGGAGTCCTCCTGGATTTCCAGAGTTGCTATGTATTTTATTTTTAAAATATATACTGTCATTTCATGCATATATGGTCAATTAATGTACAACAAAGGAGCCAAGAACATACAATGGGGAAAGGAAAGTCTCTTCAATAAATGGTGTTGGGAAACCTGGACAGTCACATGCAGAAGAATGAAACTGAACCACTTTCTTAAACCATACACGATAATTAACTCAAAATGGATTAAAGGGGCCGGCCCGGTGGCACAGCAATTAAGTGCGCAAGTTCTGCTTCGACGGCCTGGGGTTTGCTGGTTGGGATCCGGGGTGCATATATGGCACCGCTTGGCAAGCCATGCTGCGGCAGGCATCCCACATATAAAGTAGAGGAAGATAGGCATGAATGTTGGCTCAGGGCCAGTCATCCTCAGCAAAAAGAGGAGGATTGGCGGCAGATGTTGGCTCAGGGCTAATCTTCCTCAAAAAAAAAAAAAAAATTGGATTAAAGACTTGAACATAAGACCTGAAACCGTAAAATTCCTAGAAGAAAACATAAGTGGTAAGCTCCTTGACATTGGTCTTGGTGATGATTTTTTTTAACCTGACTCCAAAAGCAAAAGCAACAAAGGCAAAAGTAAACAAGTGGGACTACATCAAACTAGAAAGCTTCTGCACAGCAAAGGAAATCATCAACAAAATGAAAAGGCAACCTACTGAACTGGAGAAAATATTTGCAAATCATATATCTGATAAGGTTGGCTAGGCCCAGCTGACTCCAGCATTTGCTCAAAAATAAGACCACAGGCGCACATGTCACTGTCTAGTTGCCCTGAGGAACTCAAGGATGGGTTTGGAAGCATTTAACTATTTTTCCAAATTGTTTTTTTCCTTTTATTAAAGAGATGCAACAGACCAAGCCTCACCACCAGAGCTACGCCAATGACCTTTGCCTTATTTTTAATGCTCAGATCTCTCCAGGAGCAGCTTAGGCCTTATTACTGTAACCTGCAGTGTGTGTGGAAGCATGTTTCCAACCGAGCCTGTGCAAGCGAATGCTTACCTCCCCCTTTTGAATATTCATCCCCATCTGAAATATATGTCCCTGCTTCCCTTTGTTCAGGACACCACCACTTTGGAAATGATTCCGCATCGTCTCCTATTTGCTGCAAATACACTTTACTTTGTGAGACAACTACTTCTGGTGGGGAGTCTGATTTAACTCACCAGGAGGGAACCCACTTTGGTTTCAGTAACACACATGTTCACAAATTGAGTATTACTACAAAACAGTAGCAAACATGCGTTGAACTCTTTCTGTATGCCAGGCACTGTTCTAAGAGCTTTCTATGTGCTGATTAGTTTAATCCTCATAACAACTACTCATCACAGTTTTAGACCTAGGGAAACTGGGCACAGAGTGGTTAGGTAAATTTTCCGAAGTCACATAGCTGTATGTGGCAGAGCCAGGATTTGACTCCGGTTGACCCGATATGAGGGCCCACCCTTCACCTGTGCTCTGCTGCACAGCCTGGAAGACCATTTGCTCCCCGCTTCCTGCAGCCACCAGCACTCCCGAAAGCAGAGCATGGATTCCAGCCACGGAAGTGAAAAGCCTCACTTTGGAGGGGAAAAAAACACCCTAAACATAAACAGTGCGTTATCCAAACGTTTGTCTAAAAGAACAACCTGGAAATGAAGAATCACCAATATTTGAGAAGAATCTACAGCAGAGAAAGCATAAAGGCCAACAAGGGAGAAAATTAACTCCCAAGAGTTAATATAGAAAATAGAATAAAATATTAAAAGCATGATTCATATTTTCAGAGAGATACAGGGTTGTGTTCACACAAACTACACAAGTCAGACTTCTTGGAAATTAAAAACATGGTTACTGAGATTAAAAATTGATTAACTGTATAGCAGAATGAACATAAAAGATCAAATTAGTGAACTGAAAGACTAACGAATTCCCTCAAGATGTTATGTAAAGGCAAGGGCATAAAAATATAAGAAAAAAGTGTTGAGATAGAGTCAGAAGTTCTGTGATGGGCAGAATAACGGTCCCACGGAGGTTTCCGCCTCCCCAGAACCTGTGAACATGCCACCTTACATGACCAAAGGGGCTCTGCAGATGTGATTAGACTCAGGATTTTGAGACGAGGAGGTTATCCTGGATCACCCCAGTGTCATCACAAGGATCCTGGTGTGTGCAGGAGCCAGGAAGGAGAGTCAGAGGCTTAAAACACACATGTATTATCTTACGGTTCTATAGGTCAGAAGTCCAAAATGGGTCTCATTGAGCTGAAATCAAGGAGTCAGCAGGGCTGCATTCCTTTCTGGAGGATTCTCTAGGGAAAAATCCATTTCTTTGCCCTTACCATCTTCTAGAGGCCATCCACATCCCTCGGCTCTTGGTCCCTTTCCATCTTCTGAGCCAGCAGCGGGGGTGGAGCTCTTCTCACAGCCTGTCATGCTGACTTCCTCTTTTATATTGAAGGACCCTTGGATAGATCCAGAAAATCCAAAGTCATCTCCCTATTTTAAGGTTAGCTGATTAGCAACCTTAAGTCCATCTACTGCCTTAATTCTCTTTGGTCACAAAACATAACATATTCACAAGTTCTGGGGATCAGAACATGAATGTCTTTGTAGGGGGCACTATTCTGCATACTAAAGCCCCATGCCCACCCCCAGCTTCAAGTGCCTTCTGCCTCTACAATGGAGATCATTTCAAACATGCTAAACTTTGACCTTTAAAGTGTCACATTCTGGGGCTGGCCAGGTGGCGTAGTGGTTAAGTTCAAGCACTCCACTTCTACTGCCTGGGGATCGCAGGCCCGGATCCTGGCCACTTGTCAAGCCATGCTGTGGCAGCATCCCACATAAAAGAGAGGAAGATTGGCACAGATGTTAGCTAAGGGCCAGTCTTCCTCACAAATAAATAAACCAAAAATTAAAGTGTCACATTCTAATATTCTCTTGGAAGGCAGGGGTTGGGAAGAGGTGGCATAGATTGGTACAGGGAGACAAAAATCCTACTGGATGTCCTGTCTAACGTACTCTTCAGAGTTATTTTAGCCTGTCATGGTCTTTGAACTATTTTACAATTTTGTAAGTTGTAGAAAACTAGAAAACTGATAGTAGTGCAAATGAGCCTTCCTTTTAGAAATGCACAGTGTCCAGAGGAATGCCACGATTGTTGCCCTGTGGATAATGCGCTTTTGCCAGTTTGCATCCATTTGTCAGTTCTCAGTATGACTGTATATTTGCCTTCTCTTTGAATTTTCCTTTGAACCAGTTCTAACATTTTACCCATTCCCTCATTAACTAACAAGTTATATAAAACCTTTGACACCTTCAATTGACTCCAGAGTTCCAAAATAGTTATGTCAGACAGAGTCTGCCATCTAAGTGGGGAGATTCCCACTGCTCCCCCTCCACCGTCTTCCCAGAATCCTCTGCATCACTTTTAGAGATCACATTTTGCTGGTACATTTTTGTCCATTTCACCATTTTCCGTGTTTAAGGGATTTGGGGTGGGTATTTAGACAGACACTGAGTTCAGTTCTCCAGTTTATTTATTCTCTTTGAAGCCATTTAAGCTAATCATTTGCTGGTTTAGTTTAATCTCTTGCTTCAGGCCACAGTGTTATTACCTGCCCTGAAAATGTTACATTGACCTTTTTTATGTACTTCAAGTTCTATTTACATTTCTAATTAATCAATTAACATATGAATTGGTTGTAAAAATCCAACTAATACCGGTAATACAAAGACCTCCTTGACCTCCCACTTCCATCCTAGAGATGATCCCTATCACCAGCTTTCAGTGTTTGCTCACAAAATTTTTTCTATATATTTATAAGGCTATAGAAGATCACATAGAAATATACTGTTTTAAAACATAAATGGTAACTGTTAATTTTGTTTTGCAATTGTTTTATTTAACAATATGTCTTAAAGCTTTACCTATGATCAGTAAATATATATCTACCTCATTCCTTATTGACTCATAGTTTGGACTACAGTTTATTTAAGTATTGGTTTTGTTATTAAAACAAGCTGCAACAAATTCACTTCTACTTGTACATATATGTGAGTACTTAACCGGTCAAGAACAACGTTTCTGGTCATAAGGGTATGTACATTGAAAATCCTCACAAAGGATTTTTAGATCCATAGGAAAAGTTTCTCTTTACCTTTGAAGGAGAAATGATTCGAGTAATACATGTACAAGTCTTTCAGGAGGACACATGAATATGATATCATTTTTATTTGGATGAAAATATATAAACTATGTTTTGAAGGACTATATATAATATTCTATTAAAAAAACAGAACAATGGTTGCCCCTGGGGAGGGAAAGAGAATGGAATAAAGAAGGGATATATAGGAACTGCAGTTTATAATGTTTAATTTCTCAAGCTAGTTAGTAAGTTCATGGGTTTATCTCTACATTTTTTATGGTCAAAATGAAACTAAACACAAATAGGTAAAGGATTAGATTTGTTCTACTCAAATTCACTGTTGGAAGATTGGAGATCCCCATTTGCAGGGAAAACAGAAAATGCTTACCAAAATATAGAAATCTATAACTCTGCTGGTAAGATACATGTATCTCATTGGGTTTTTTCTAGGTTGAGTGGAGCATTCAGGTAGAGAGAAAAAGCTTGACATGAAACTAGAAACCTGTTATAGATACCTATAGAAGTCAGTAGAAGTCTATTTATGGGACCGTGACACTTTCTAGAAACGCTGTCTGACCTTTATAATTCCACAGGGCTATTGCTCTGTGTGTGGTGTAATCTGCATGTAATTAATAAGCCACCAATGCCAGAGCCCACGATGCCCAACTTGCTATACTCTGAGATGTTCCTAAAATGAGACTGAATATTTTAGTTTTCCTAGGTAGCACTTTGGGTCCTCAGAGACTCTTGAGTCAGCAATTGTTATTTCTTCATCATTGCAGCCTTCAACCTAAACACCCGACGACTCCTGATTTTTTTATTTTTATTATTATTTTTTTTACACTTTTGGAAAGACCCATCCTTGTAAAAGAGGGTATTTTTATTAACAGAAAGATGCTCCCCTTCCTGCCCAGTGGAGCTTAATCTACCAGTTAGTTTGTAAAAGAGGAACTGACTGGAACAGTAGCAACACAAATTCCCAAGAGCTCAATGGCCTCCCCAGTAGAGAAAAGGCTGACCTCATTTCTGAATTGCTCTCTGACAAAAATTTCTCAGCCTTAGGATATTTTAGAGAATTTTACATGATGCACAAGAGAACCACATCCCCTTGCCCCCCATTTGACCTCAACAGAGGTTCATGCTGTGACATATTATATAGACTTTTCCATTATGCGCACTAGAAATGAAAAATCTCATAATGGAAATTTGGAAACTTTCTGGTCTTACCACAATAGAAATGGGTTCTGGTAGAACTGAGTGATAAAGAAATTGCCTCTCACAAGTTTCAGAGGACAGATGGCATTTTTATGTGGGTGACTTTTAAGAACTAACAAATCACTACCTTAGAAGACTGGACACCCAAATTCACAAACTTAAGTATCTATTAGCTTAAATTTTAAGGTTAAAATGCTAAGTCCACAAATACGTAGCTAAGAACACAAGCTTCTAAGATGAGCCAAGGAAAAAAAAAACACTGACGTGTGACTCAGTTAGCTATTCTTCCTGACAGGAGATTCAAGCCACCTGTGAGGTTTCTTTGACTCTGATTCATTTAATTCATTTAGACATTGCCAGCAGAGCAAGCTACAGCAAAGCAGATCCATCTTAACATGCTCACTCCTGGCTGTTCTAATAAAGAAAAATAATTGAATTGCTGATTTTGATTTTTTTAAATGCACTCAGCATTTGAGTATTTGGCTTCACACACCAAATAAACACAGAAATATTTATTACATCATCTTCTTCCCCAGAGTGGGGAAAAAACACCATGGAATTAGCTCCAGGTCTCCCTTAGACTAGTGTAGCACTAAAGCATCTTCCTTGTGTTTAGTTTATGATAATTGCACTTTCACACTGAACTTTTAGTGTCTTATTTGGAGCAAGCACCAGTTCTGAGCATACAGATCTACATGAAGAGGTGAATATGCTGACGTTAAGCATCTCTGTAATCAATGGATTTCTCAAGAGGCATCTGCTGCGGCAGAGAGCGTGTCTCCGTCAAAGTGGGCGGCATGGAGAGCTGAGGCAGCAAGCTGGTGGCCAAAGATATGGTTTATTCAACTCAAACGCTTTTTTAAAAAACTAAACCCACATTTTAAAAACAGGAGATTTCACATAAAAATTCAGACTTGCGATTCTCTTGAAAATTTACAACAACTAGCAACAGGGAGCCTCATTCCAAATCCACGGGAGCTGAGAGCAGCAGCCTCTCCATTGCTAATGGTACATGCATGTGGATTCAGCCCCATCGGCATCATTTGTATTCCCTGCCTGACCCCTGTAACACTTGAGTCTGGCACCACTAATGCAGAGATTAAAGCAGAAAACTAGGAATTAAAACACTTACACACTCATTCCAGATTTCTCAAAAAATTAAAAACAGAAGTACCATATGATCCAGCTATTCCGCTTCTGGGTATTTTTCCGGAGAACATGAAAATGCTAATTTGAAAAGATATATGCACCCTTATGTTCATTGCAGCATTATTCACAATAGCCAAGATTTGGAAGCAACCCAAGCATTCATTAAGAGACAAATGGATAAAGGAGATGTGGTATATATATACAACAGAATACTACTCAGCCATGAAAAAGACAAAATCATGCATTTGCAACAATATGGATGGACCTTGAGGGTACTATGTTAAATGAAATAAGTCAGACAGATAAAGACAAATACCATACGATTTCACTCATAAGTGGAAGATAAACAGACACATAGATAAAGAGAATAGATTGGTGGTTACCAGAAGGGAAGGGGAAGGTGCAGGGGGAGGGCAAAAGGGGTAAAGGGGTGCACGTGTTCAGTGACAGATGGAAACTAAACTTTTTGGTGATGAACGTGATGCAGTCTATACAGAAGTCGAAATATGATGATGTATACCTGAAATTTACACAATGTTATAAACCAATGTGACCTCAATAAGTTAAAAAATATATACTCATTCCACAGTTGGCACCAAGACAACCTTCATTCGGACAAATATATTAGCTACATCCCACACAAATCTACTTGATATATGTATCATCCATTAATTGGCAGCTCTACACAGCTATGTCCAATGCTTAGTAAACTTATTCAAGTAATAAATTACACTTTACCACAGCGTGGATGGTCCTTGTATCTTGACTAGGGTGGGAAAGGAAGAGGTTATCATTAAAATTGCACCTGTGACTTAGAACTTTAGATATTAGCTAATTTGAACCTCACAATAAGCTCAGCAGGTAGACAGGTTACAGACTAGGAAAGCGAAGTTAAGGGAAGTAAAGCAACTTACTTGATGCTAAACAATTGCTAAGTGGTAGGGCAACTATCCAACGCCAGGTCTTTGCGACTGAAAAAAAATCTACATTTTATCAATTTCACCACATTTTCTTAGACATATGCCACCTCTCTACAAAATGAGAAAAATATTCAATGGGGGGGATATTGGTTCATAGCACAAATATTTCAAGCTTAAAAATGCAGACCTTAAACAGAGTCTTCTCTTACCAGCCTCCCAGGGAGCAGTCACTCTTCCTTGCATTAGTTTGACAGAGACTCAAATTAAAAGTGACTCAAACACATTAGAAATGTATTTCTCTTCACAGAATACTCTAGAAATAAGTCTACAGCTGCCATAGTGGTTCCAAGTGGTCAGCTCCCAGGTTCTTTTCATCTTTTTCCGCTGCCCTAGAGTGATACTCTCATCTCCGTGGTATAAGTTGGCTTGCCACCACTTCTGCAATCCAGGCACAGGATGGAGAGGAAGGAAGGAAAACTTACCCTTCCCTTTAAAGGTATGGTCCTGAAGTTTCACGCACTAATTTCATTCATATCTCATTAACAATAACTTAACCAAATAGCCACACCTAGGTAGATGGGAGTCTAGGGAATATAGTCATTAGTTAGGGGGCCAGCTTAAATTGTATTGTGAAAGGAGAAGGAAACCAATAGTGTGAGACAACTATCCATCCTGGGCACAAACTTACACATAAGGTGCCACCAAACCACACTTCTTCCTTCTGAGGTGGATACATTTCTGTTTCTTACAACTTGACTTTGCCTGTCCTCATGTTTTTGTTTCACTGTCAAAGCCCTGAGTCTGTTGAAAAGTCCTCCCTGGGTTAAATCTTATGTCCACACTGACCCACATCAGATTTCTTGCCATTCTCTTTTTCAGTATTTCCCTCTCTTACCTCTGTATATTTTCCTCTATTATTCTCACTTGCGAATTCCTATTCCCCCGTGTCCCAACAAGCATCAATCTGACTCCAGCTTAACTCAAAATACGAGTTTCTAATACACCTATGTGGGGGTAGGATGATAATCTTAGGCGGTTTTTTCTTCATATTCAGTGGTGTACTATTTTGACTAAAAAAGGCAAGACAGTATACGTTTACATTTCTTTGTTGGCATCAGGGATGTGGATGCATTTAACAAGCAGCAATCCTTGAAAGCAGTGATCCTCACGCTCCGATAGCATCATCAAGCATCCATCAAGAAGGCACAACTGCAGTAGTCATCAACAATTAATACTCATTTCACAAATTGATCTGTAATACTCATTTCACAAGTCAATGCAGTCCTAATCAAAATCTCAACAGGCTTTGCTACAGACATTGACAAGCCGATTCTGAAACTCACATGGAAATGCGAAGGACCCATAACAGCCAAGACAATCTGAAAAAGAGCAAAGTTGGAGCATGACCACTACCTGATTTCAAGTCTCATCGTCAAGCTACAGTAGTCAAGACAAAGTGGTGTCAATTGGGTCACTGGAACTGAATAAGAATCTAGAAATAGACCCACACATATATAAACAACTGATTTTCAACAAAGGTGTAAAGGCAATTGAGTGGAGAAAGGATAGTATTTTCAATAAGTGGTTCCAATACAATTGAATATACATATGCAGGAAAATGGACTTTGATTATTACCTCACATCACATACAAAAATTAACTCAAAATGGATCATAGACCTAAATTATCAAAAGCATAATTCATAAAAGAATAAAGTGGTAAATTGGACTTCAAAGTTAAAAACAGCTGCTCTTCCAAAGTCACAGTTAAGAGAATGAAGAGACAAACCAGGCTGAGAGAAAACATTTGCAAATTATATATCTGATAAAGCACTTGTTTCCAGAATGTATAAAGAATCCTCAAAACTCAATAATAAGAAAACAAACAACCCAATTTAAAAGGCGGGGAGGTGGGGGTGGGGGGTTGGGGGAGGGGGAGAGGAAAAGATGTGAACAGATATGTCAGCAACGATGGTAAATAAGCATGGGAAAAGATACTTGACAACATTAGTTCTTAGGGAACTGCAAATGAAAACCACAACATGATATCATTACAAACCTATCAGAACACGTAGAATTTAGACGACTGACCATGCCAAATGTTAGCAAGGAGGTGGAGCAACTGCTGGTAGGAATAAAGTGGTACAACAACTTGGAAAACCGTTGGACAATTTCTTAAAAAGCATCCACGTACCACATGATCCAGCTATTCCACTCTTGGATATTTTTTTCAAAAGAAATGAAAGTGTGTGTTCAAACAAAGACTTGCACATGAGTGCTCATAGCAACCTTATTTTTAATAACTCCAAACTTAAAACAACTCAAATGAGCGGTGAAACAAATTGTGGTATATCCATGTGATGGAAAACTAATCAGCAGTAAAAAAGCATGAGCTATTGACACATGCAACAACTGTGATGAATTTCAAAATAATTATGCTGAGTGAAAGAAGCCAGACAAAAAAGAGTCCATACTATGAATCTCTTTATACAAAACTCTAGAAAATGCAAACTAATTCATAGTGACAGGAATCAGGTCAGTGGTTGCCTGGGGTGGAGCTGCTGCGGGGCTGACTACAAAGGAGTAGCAAGTGGAAATTGTTTGGAGTGGTAGAACTGCTTTGTATCTTGATTGTTGTAGGAATGTTACCCACTATTTGTCAAAACTCACAGAACTGGATTGCCTCTATGATAGTATAGCTTAAAATAAGTGTTCAATAAGTAAATTGATAGATCCTTTGTGTGTATCAGAAATAAAAGAAAATTCAGTTTTAATAAACAAGAAAGAATCTAAAATATTCATTACTTTTTCTCACTTTTTTCCTTAATGCTGGCCTATAAAATAATACCAAAGTATAATTCAGAAAAGGCAAAATTTGGGAGTTAAAAAAAAAACCAGAGATCTGAGAGTAATGATGACCTTACTTGTTCCAAAGAGAATTTCTGGTACCTAGAAGAATGAGCAGACTGCTTATCCCTAGGCAATTCCTCAACAAATATTATTTCTTACAACAATTCTTGTGATAAGCATTAAACAGCTGAGAGTTAAGTGCAAGAACCTGGAAGGCAGACAGTGTGTATTACCTTATGCAAGATAAGGAGCCCACCCAGGACACATCCAGTTGCAAACAGGGTTTCCTCAGAAAATCATGGTGTACATGAAAAACAAATGGATGAAGAAATTCTAGCTCCTAGGATAATAGTTTTGAAACTCTTAGCAAATTCTCCTTATGATGAAATATCAATAAACAAAACAGATAAAAATGATGGGCAGGGGCTTTAGTTAAGTTTAAATTTTCATATTTTAGCAGAAAATGTGTATTATTGCTCACATTTGAGTTACCATCTGGGCTCTAGAATTCAGAAAGAACTTGTTCATTCAATTATTTTGAAAACAGCTTGTGTCAAGCACTATGATAAATGAGAGGGATACAACAGTGAGCAAGAGAGATTCACACCTGCATGCAGTTTCCCTCCAGCGTGGTCTAGAATCTCTGCCAAAAAGCACGGCTATGGAGATTTTAGCCTCGAAAATTTTCAAAACAAGAATAACCAATTACCAGTCTTAATTCCTTTCTCCCTCTCTCACACACAGACACACACACAAACACACAATCTATATATATTTGCATATGTATTTATAATATTTTAGGGTTGCCAGATAAAACACAGGACTTCTACACCAATTTGAATTTCAGATAAACAATGAAGAAAATTTTAGTATATGTATGTCCCAAATATTCCATGGGACACACTTATATTGAAATTTTTATTTATTGTTTATCTGAAATTCGAGTTTAGCGGAATGTCCTGGTTGTTGTTGTTGTTTTGAGCTAAATCTGGCAATCCTAATATTTATATTAGGGTTACCAGATACATATCTGTGTCTACAGTTATAGATGTACCTATCTATATGGTGTATGGCACGTCTATTTTTTTTTTTTTTGAGGAAGATTAGCCCTGAGCTAACATCTGCTGCCAATTCTCCTCTTTTTGATGAGGAAGACTGGCCCTGAGCTAACATCCGTGCCCATCTTCCTCTACTTTTATACTTGGGATGCCTGCCACAGCATGGCTTGCCAAGCAGTGCCACGTCCACACCTGGGATCCGAACTGGCAAACCCGGGCTGCCGAAGCAGAATGTGCAAACTTAACTGCTGCACCACCGGGCTGGCCCCTCAAGTCTATTTTTAAGCAATTTAACTTAGAAAAATTTGCAAGATGAACTGTGTGCAAACTATTGTCCTAGGTAATTAAACATAGTGATCAGTGATTCAAAGTTATTTGAAATAAACCAATTAAGTGCTGTAGGCCAACTGCCAAAAATGATGATTTTCATTTGACCTAGTCAAATTAAACCATTATGATTGGAAATAGTGGGCTATCATACCAGTTTTCTTTGAAGCCACTGACAGTTCAAGAAAATAAAACATCATTCGCATATATCACAGGGGGTTCATATAAAAGTGGGATAAAAATCACTAGGCCACTGGGTACAAAAAGAAGGGATTAGAAGAAAAACATTTCCCTGTTTCACCGTACTAAAATGAACATCTTTTACACTACGAGAGGATTCTAGGAAATGATTGCTGCTGCCTCTCTCTACTCCCAATTCCAGGCTACATTCCTATTGTGACCAGCGGCTTAGACCACATTTAGCTGGGTGTTAGAATAGGCTTGGGCCCTGCGGGCACCCAGGGTAGAGACCCACGTGAGGCTTTCCCCTGGGGCTGGCATCAGACTGCCCAGGACAGGAATCAGGAAGAGCAAGTTTTGGAAAAACTTGTCTCCAAGGGATCTGTTTACCATGGAGAAAAGGTCATTATATGCCCACATTAAGATATCAGATCACCCCCTTCCCCCCCCATAAATAAGCCAAGTGAGTGCTGAATGGGTGTGCCATGTCCTCCACTCCTGAGCCTGAAGGCTGCTGTTGGTAGCTGACCTGGAAACTGGCAACCTGCCAGCCCATGTGGGATTGCCACTATCCATCACTCACCATACTGCCACAACTTGGGAGGTCCCATCAACCAGCCCAGAACAAGTCACTGATGTAAAACCCAGCTAAGGGCCTAAGAACCAGAGAGAGAGAGATCAGTCAGGGCAAATACAATGCTCCTGGTGAAACAGAATTGCTGTAAGAGAAAGACAAGGGAAAAGTTGTTCAAAAAGATTCAGATGAAGCACATACACACATGCACACACACTTTCTGGAGCTAAAGCAAGCCATAATTTTCCTATGAAACAATTCAGCACGTTTTGAAGAGGATGATCATTATTGAGGCCAAAAAGAATGTCCTAGAAGATTATAGAAGCAATAGTTCAAAGCACAGCTACGTGAAATCATGAAAAGACAGATAAGACAATTTGAGGACAGATTTAGTAGATGTAACATCTAGTTGGAATTCCTGAAAGAGAAATAAATTATGAAACTAATAATAGAAAAAATTTTCTGTAAGCTGAAGTAAGACCTGAGTCTGCAGACTGAAAGGAATTGCTGAGTATTAGGCACGATTGGTGAGAAAAGGCCAGGCACCTGGATATAACCAGGTCAATTCCTGAATTGTACAGATTTCCAGGCGGAAAAAGCAAGTTATTATCTACCTGAAAAATGATAGCACAGGAAAAGAGAAGACAACAATAAACAGAATCAATTAACGGAACAAATGTGACAGAAGAATAGAGTAGAACACGCACATTAACAAGCGAGGAAATGGCATGAAAAGTTAGTTGACCAAACAACAAAAATACAGAAAACAGAAGCAAAAATCATTGTAAAGAAGCAGAGTAAGACAGAAAAGATTCAATGAAGTATATCAATCATTACATTAAATACGAATGGGCTGATTTCTTTCATTAAAAGTCAGAGATTAGGGGCCAGCCCGGTGGCACAGCGGTTAAGTGCGCACATTCCGCTTTGGCGGCCTGGAGTTCACCAGTTCGAATCCTGGCTGCGGACATGGCACCGCTTGGCATGCCATGCTGTGGCAGGCGTCCCACATATAAAGTAGAGGAAGATGGGCATGGATGTTAGCTCAGGGCCAGTCTTCCTCAGTAAAAAGAGGAGGATTGGCAGCAGTTAGCTCAGGGGTAATCTTCCTCCAAAAAAAAAAGTCAGAGATTGTCAGATTGATTAAAATACAAAACCCAACTGCAAATAACTCAAAACAAAGCGATAAATGTTGAAGATAAAGGGATAGACAAAAATATCAAGCAACTGCAAATGAAAAGAAGGCAAGAGTGATGGCGTTAATATCAGACAAGCTTGATTTGCCATATGGTAAATTTGCTTTTTAGAAGCTAATTTTAACAAATTGGAGAATGGAAGAAAGGAATAAGATTGGATAGAGGAAGAAATAATACTAAGCAGTGACTTCAGTAGGTTAATTTTGGTTCAAATCTAATTAAAGTTGAGAACGTTTATTTTAAAACCTTGGTACTTCCAAGGAAATAAGCAAAATCAAATAGTATCTAATTTAGTGTGGTCTTCAGCAGCTTTAGCATCACTTCAGAACTTGTTAGAAATACAAATTTTAGGGCCCCACCCTAGACTTATAAAAACTCTGGCTGAGCAGCCCAGCAGGCTGTTGAAATAAGGCCTCCAGGTGATTCTGATGTACATTAAAATTAAATACTCATCGCAGTCATTAGGCTGCTTTCTATGAAAATTAACTTCCCTCCTTAGTTACACTAATTTGTTTCTAATTTATTATTTTCCAGCCACACAATGGAATAAGGTCAGAAGTTTACATTTAAAATGAATACCCTTTGTACGATGACCAGTGGTAACTAGTCTTATCAGGGTGATCATTTTGTAATGTAAATAAATGTTGAATCACCATGTTGTACACCTGAAACTAACACAATACTGTATGTCGACTATACTTCAACAAATTAAAAAATAAAATAGGTATCAACTATTTTCCACAGAAGCAATGCCATGGAATACAAAATGTATTGATACTTTGTTTTATTCTCAAAAACTATCCTTGCTAAATTTACCACATTTGAGAATCCCTGGGTTGTAAACATTCTCAGTAAAAGTGGGTTGAGACTGTAAATGTTTAATTTGTGGAAAATTTTAAAAGCATCTTAAAATTAAAAAAAAAAAGTTAGTCACTTAAGAATGAAGAAGGACATTAGGCAATGATTAAAGGCTCAATACAATATGGTGGCTATTGGGCTTTGGTTTGCAGAAAAGACACCTGAGTAGAAGACAAACGAGAAAAACGGAGGTGCACTACTAGCTTGATGAGGAAGGAAAGCAGGAAGAAGTGGTTAAGGAGCCGAAAGAGCCTAACGGAGGCTGTGCCCTCAGAGAATGGACCGTGAGGAATTTCTAACAGTGGGTAACAAATGCTTTCTAAGAACAGGAATGGGCGACATTTAGCCGTGTAATCCCCCTCCATAATCCGTCCCAAAACGTCAGTAAGAGTCAGCTTTACGTAATACGGCAGCTAAAAAATATAACACAAAAATTATTAGAAACACAAAGAACTGGATAAAATTACTACTAGAGAGAAACTTAAATAGAGGTCTTCCAGAGTCGACTACACCTACTAGACAAATTAGTCATTTTATTTAATAGATGTATGTAGATGCTTAAATCCCTTCTAGTAGAGAATATACATATGTTCCCCCACAGGTTCATGAAACAGTGACAAAATCAATCATGTATTTGACCAAAGCAAAAAAGATCTTAACAAGTTGAAGTTTCAAAAAAAGAAATAGAGAATAAGTTTTTTCAAGTTATCTTACTTGATCATACCCCAATGAAATTAAACATGAATTATAAAAGTTTTAAGTTTTGGAAAGTTGAGCCATGAATCAAAAAGAAATTAAAATTAGAAACTATTGAGAAAGCAATGACATGGAACAGCAAAAGGTACACTCCGAATTTATTGCCTTAAACATCTTTATTATTAAAGAAAAAAAAATTTAGTACTCATTACCAGAAATTAGGAAATCAATAAAAAAGAATCCAAAAGAAACTAAGAAGGATTAATTATAATAAAAGCTGAAATTAATAAGATAGAAATCAAAAACAAACCAAAATGAAGCAGAAAGGATAAATAAATCCAAAAGCTAAAAAAAAACTAAGACCAATGAAGCAGATAACCTCTCGGTGAACCTGATTAAAGGAGAGAGTGCCCGTGGCAATCGCGCACACACGCGCGCGCACACACACACACACACACACACACGAGGGCACTTGGAAAATATGCAGGATTAAAAAGAAGGAGACAAACCACAGATACAGGCGTGATTAAAAGAATTATAAGAGATTACTGCTTGCAATTCTAGGGCTGCAAATTTTAAAACACAGAGGAAGTGAATGATTTCCTAACAAAATAGAAATTACTTAAATTGCCAATCATGTAGAAGATGGCAGGCTGGTGATTAAGAATCTATCATGGAAAAAGGCACAAAGACCAGATGGGTTTAATTTTTAAATAACAGATGATTCCAATGTTGTTTAAACATTTCCAGGCCACGGAAAAAAAAAAAATTCTAACTCATTTTACAAAGCCAGATTAATTATAATTCCAAAGCCGGATGGTATTTTTAAAAATGCTCGACATTTTACTTAAAATTGCAGATACAAGAATTTTAAATAAAATATTAGCAAATAATATGCAGCTTGCTTCTGTCTGAGGTCAGGTTCCCCAGAGACTCTGAGGTAGAAATATGCATGCCTAAGGGTTTTAGGGGAGCGCTCTCAGGAACAACATCTTTAAGGAAGTGAGAGGCTGAGATTGGGGTAGAGAGAGAAGTTGAAATGCAATATAATTACAACAGTGGCTTCAGCCTAACCCACCGAGAGCTCTGAACCAGTCATAGGGGTGGGCTGCTACCTGACGATAAACTCAGCTGTGAGCCATCAGCATCCTCAATGCTCCGGACAGCCAGGAGAATGTAAGTGCATCCTGCTGAGGGTGGCATCTGAGCAGCACCCCACAGCATCCATTAGACTCAGGTGACTAGAGTTTCAAAGGATACAATATGAACAAGTAGAATTTGTTCCTGATTCCAAGCGTGGTTTGATATCAAGGAATCTATCATTATAATCCTTTGCATCAAACTTAAAAAAACTATTAAGATCACATAATTATTAGATGCTAAATAAGGCATTTGAAAAATTCATTAGTTCATCAGTCATTTCTGACTATAGTTTTACATATTGCAGACATGTGAATACATCATATTCTGATTTGCGTGTGTGTAGTCTTTTTTCTTTCTTGGTTTTCCCTCTCTCTCTCCACCCACATCAACCCCAATACAGTGAGCAGAAAAGAAACAACTCTAAGGTACTGGCTCTGAGTAGATACAGATTGAAATTTGTCCCAGATTTGTTTCAGGAACAAGCATCCTGCACTACAGGCTCCCTTTTATATAGGCATGTGTTGGAGAATTTTTAATTAAACGTGTATCTCCAGAACCATTCTCTCTCTCTCCACTGAAAACACCACCAGTATTCCCTGAAGATAATTAATTCTGCCAGGATATAAATAACAATAAGTAAAAGCTAGAAATATCGTCAAAGTGTGGCCATATATCCAAACAGAAAGCACGTATCTTTAGTAGGAGAACTATAGGTATCCATTTAGAAATTCCCAGCCAATCTACCTTTATTAGTGGCAAATAGTCCCCCCCAAAACACCCCCTCCTCTGCCTATAAGAGATTTTAAAAAGTGTAAAATCATAAATACGAAAAAACATATAGAATCTAGGTCTCTTGCAGATATACAGCACATATCAGAAATCAACCTGGATCCTTAACTTTGCAGATTCCACCTGGTGGTTTATAGATGGAGAATTCCAATCACCGGGAGAACTCAGCGCTTCTAAGACTGAAAAGCACATCTGGCCTCAAAGATTGCTTCATCTATAGGATTCACCAATGCCTCGGGAGTCCCCCACTCTGGGGGCATCTCAGAGGTGTACTTTCTGAAAAAGACTGAATGGCTGGGGTGGTTTAGCATTTGGCTCCCTGATCTGTCTGCACATGCCTCAGCCCAGGTGTGGGTGCCTAGGACCACCAGCTGCAGTTAGGGAGCAGAATTGATTTCACCTGTTTCACGTGCATAAGCCACAGCAACCTCAAACCAAAAGAATTTCTAGAGGCTGCTCTCTCCCAGAATGAGTCTCTAGATATGGCTCCAGCTAAGCACCTTATGGTCTGTCCAGGGTAGAGTTTATTTTGCTTTTGTTGGCAAAGCTTCATGGAAATCCAAATAAAACTTTTCTTCGTAAGTATTGAATCAAGGGGCCAATTGAATTTCCAGTTTGATGTCTGCAAGCTAAGTCGTCCTGATATACTGACCTCAAAGTTGACATGAGATGCTCAATGGGATCTGAATACTTCAGGTCTGATGACTAACACCCCGCTTCCTCTGGATGGCAGCTGAATGAGCACCACTAGGATTTTCTTCTACAATTTTCCTTTTTCAATGCCTTTAATTCTAACTAATCCCCCTTCAAAGCGGTCCACTCTTTTTCTATGTATGTAAAGCTAAATTTTAACATCTCTTGGGAAAATTTTAGTAAATTGTTGATAATCTTTTTCTTAGTATTGATATTACGTGAAACAGAACAAAACAGACCTAAAACTGTGTCTGAAATTTGTAATGTTTGGGGTAAATTGTTCTTTAAAGAAATTTTAAGACAAGGAGAAAAACAGGTCTTCACTTTCCGTTGAGTCGTTTGCTTGTTTTTACATAAAAGGACGAGCTAGCAAAAGCAGACAGGAACCAATTACTTCAAGCAGTTGGGGCGTCCTCCGAACAAAACGGAGGGCTGGCCCGGACGAGCTCCGTGGACGCTGTCCCGGCTCTGGATTACACGGATCATGTGACAAAATTACTTCTTCACATGTTGCTGTTCCACTGACAGTGAGAACATTGCTGAAGAAATGTAAATAATTCTGAAGTTCAACAGATCTCCGATTCTTTATAAGAAACACATTCTTTTTGGACGCTGAGATAATTAATTTCATATTTTCCAACCAGTTGGGGCTACTTTCCCAAGACTTTCTTTTCATTTTAATTCTCCACAAATTCTTTGCTGGAAAACTGTAATTACATTTAACTATAGGGAGGAAGTTAGATGGCGACTGCATACATTTTATGTTTTCATTATTCTTTCATCCCTTTCTTAAATCAGAGTAGTAAGTCTCTATTCAACTCTTCTAATAACCAAGGTAAATTTAGTTAAGTTGTAATGTTAAAACAAGTCAAAGCACGTTGTATTGAATGCATCATGCTAACAACATGATTGCCTTTTGTCTTTATTTTATTCCTATAAAAAAAAAAAACCCAGGGGCTGGCCTGTGGCCTAGTGATTAAATTCGAACGCTCTGCTTCAGCAGTCCAGGGTTTCACTGGTTCGCATCCTGGGCACGGACATAGCACCACTCATCAAGCCATGCTGAGGCGGGCGGCGTCACACATAGCACAACTAGAAGGACCCACAACTAAAATATACAACTATGTACTGGGGGGATTTGGGGAGAAAAAGCAAAAAAAAAAAAAAAAAGATTGGCAACAGTTGTTAGCTTAGACGCCAATCTTAAAAAAAAAAACACATCCTCACATTGCCAATTAGAATAATGCTAAGTGGCATTGAATTAAGGGAGGAGAATCTAGATGGAGGTTTAGCAATAGTGCTTTGCAAGCTTCTCAAATGCTATTCGGCACTAAAGAGAGTAATTGGTCCGTTCTGGCTTCTGCCTGCAGTCCTGCCCTGGGAGGGGTTCCGTGGCTCTACCTGCACAGCCAGAAAGAGCCAGGGAGAGATCTTTTTATCAGTCCCGATCATTCAAAACTCACCAATGGCTGGTTTTCTTTCTTTGCCAAAACTGACTATTTTTCTTTCCACCTGTGCAGATATTTTGCCCATGTTCTTTACATTCGACACTCATTCCTTTCACCCACCCTACGAATATAGGGGATTTCTCCTTCTAGCGCTAGAATTTGTCTATAGGAGGAACTTATGGACAGCAGTTGCTTGGGACTGGGAAAGGGGAGAAGCGCACACTCTGTTTTACTTAGTTGTATGTTAATTGAAGGTGGGTTTGTGGGAGCGGCTGGGAGTACGGTGGAGAGTGCTGAAAGAAGAGAGGCCTTACAGGGACTAGGAAGAGCAGGAATCCTGTCGCACTTTGAAGTGAGACTACCAGGGTAGAATACAGATCAAGTGCAGGGCCACAGCCAGGGAAAGGGAAGGAGGGCATGGAGCACGGTTGATGGGAACCACAGGGTTCCACTAAATCCCTTTGAGCCAGGCGCACCCTTTGGGCAGATATTGATTGCCCATTAATGCTACAGCTGAGTACCCCACAGGGGGCATGCCATAAATGAGGACTCCTAAGCCTCAGGGGTGAGAAATAGGCCCATTTGAGCTTCTCTGTAACACTGTCCTGAGGATCTGTGGCGAAATGAATGTGTCCCCCATTTCTACTTAGGACACATAAACCTTTGTACAGCTTCCAGAGTGTCTTATCCTAAGTTATGTTGCTTAATTGGCAATACAATAGAAAAATTCCATTGGAAGAGAGAAATGAAGAGAAAATATGCCCTTCTATGTCCCTTTTTTATATGGTTTTCTGTCAGGGTGACTCCACTATTAAGATGCTGTGATTTTTGCTGCTTTGCTCCCACTTTGCTGGAAGATTTCTCTTGCCATGTGTTCACAGCTGTGGCCTGGAAAGTGTGTCAGGTTTCCCGACCTGCCTTTCTCTGCCTTTTAAGAGGCAGCATGATATCGGGGACCATGTCCTTGGACTAATAATCAAAGAACTAACTGCTAGTCCTAGTGCTATTATTTTTTAATATGTGTAACTTCAAACAAGTCCGTTTGCCATCAGAAGCTCCATTTATAAAATGGAAGAGTCAGTAACTCTCCAGTTTTTTAAAACTTTTTTTTACTACTAGAATCCTTATTTGCAAGTAGAATTTTATTCAAAAACGCCAACACACAAAGCAGATGAAAGCGTACTCCCTTAGTGTGAAGTGAGGAAAGGCGGTGGCATGCGGAGCCCTGCCCATGAGATCCTGTGCTCTCCCTCCACGCCGCTGCCTGCGCCCCTGGTCCCCTCACTCAGGAGACTGAGAACTTATGATAAAACACAGAGCTAAATGAGCCTTTCCAGACTGAAATTCTGTGACTCAATGACCAGTGACCTCACTCTTCTCCACTTGGATGCGGAGCATCTGGCTCCATTTCAATTTGTGTGTATAATGTCAGAGAAAGGGAAAGTCAAGAAGTAAAAACCTTGCAAAATATAAAAAAGGAAAACCCTCTTTTCCTAACAGACAGCAGAAAATAGACTTCAAATCTCTGTAGGAACGTTTGTTCCATAGGCTGGACTTCTCCTCTCACATCTGCAGGCATCACTCTCTGGGTTCGGATCTGTGCGGGTACCTTAGGGAGTCGAGGCTCTCCCTCAGCGCTGTGTGCAAGGCCGACTCTCCCTACAGACGAAGGCTTGCGCCCCTTCCCAAACCTCCTTAATGGAGGCAGGCCCCACAGCAACAAACTCAGCCTCACCGCCCCTGCCGTTCCATCTTGCAGCACCCGGAACTGTCTTCCAGAATCCAGGGACCTAAACAACTCTGCAGTGCCCCTGTGTCTCCAGAGGCTTCTCTATGACCAGCCCAATAAAGGGCGGGAGCAGCATAAGAAAGCTCTGGTACAAAGAAAATAATTAAAAAAATAATAACTACCCTCATTTCTTGAGCATTAACTATACGCCAGATATTATGCTGAGAGCTTTATTACTATGCATATAGTAGCAACATTCCTGCAAGGCAGATTTTACTATCCCTCCTCACAGATGAAGAAACTGAGACTCAGTGTTTTTTAAGATCCAAAGACAATATCTAGGACACCAGTGATGAGCCCCGGGCACCCTTGCCCCGCCACATTGAGCTATGCCTAGGACGAACCTGCTTAGCTGAGACTCAGATCCTGACAGCCCCTTGCAGCCCTGGACGACTGGTCTGGCCTCTTCCCTGGTGGAGCCGACACTTTGGTCACAGGGGACCATCAATCAAATGCAGGCCATTTCCTCACACAACGACCGAACGTTTAAAATACCACTAGATGTTTAGAAAATAGTTTAGATCACTGACTATGGTGGAAAGTAATTTACATTAAGGAAGCAATCATTTAATCACTGCAGTTAGATTATTACCTATTCAGCTAATTTTCTTTTAATTATATAATTACAAAATTAAACATTATATTATTCTAGCCAATGCCAAATTCTTTCTTCATAATTTCCCAACGAAAAGTGAAAATTACTGTATGATACAATGTAATTTCCTACAGAAATTGTTTCATCTTATTCTTAATTATAGGATAAATCTTCCCATAATTATCATGACCTGTATATAACCAACGAGAGAACTCGGCCTTTCAGGAAAATGTAGTTGTGGAGGCCTGGCCGCAGCTCTCAGCCGGCTGCTCTTTAGAATTCTCTGTGGGAGTTAAAAAGGAAAATCCCCTTGTGCCCAGGGGTCACCACTATGGATTCTGACTTAATTGGTCTGAGGTGGGACCCATGATGTTTTTAAAATCTCTCCAGGCATTCCTGACATGCAGCCAGGGTTGAGAACCACTGAGAAGGTGATTTTAGCCTGTGCTCCCTTTAGCTGTGTTTCGTTTGTTTGGGAGGAGTTGTTGGTAGACAGAGTCAAGAACTATTATGTTGGGCATGTGGGAGCGGTAAGGCAGATGACAAGGATGGCTGCAAAAGATTCCGACGACCAACCTGACTGTAGGTTTATAGCCTAGACAGTTAGGAGATTGCACTTATAGAAAAGTAAGACGTAGGCTACTGGCCAAGATTCTGGACAGTCACATTCAGTTGCCAAACACTCCAGTATCGTTTGTCAGGGACTTGCAAAACCGTCAGGAATTTGAGTAGATAATTTATTTGCTATGGGACTGTGCACCTTGGATCTGAAAGATAAAGTTACCTGAGTTAACAGGCTCCTTAGAAAATTCTGGGCCAAAGTAGACCTATAAGTGGATGCAATAGGCATAGATAAGAGCACTGATTCCACTCAATTCATTTCAGCGTACAAATCCATCCTTGACACTTACCAGGGCCTGGGTAATGCTCCTGTGACAACAAGTGGTTTCTGCCCCAGGGGGCTCACAATCTGGCAGCGTACTTTCTGCCATTGCCTGGAGAAAGCCTGAGGGAGGCTTGGCTACACTGGGTTCAGTCCTGAGGGAGAGAGCAAGCATGGTTGGGAGACGGTCTTCAGCCGTGGAAGATGTTTCCATGAGGTGAGCTCATGATCATGGTATTCCACATGTTAAACAGTTACGTTAACCAACCCCTGCGGTCCCAAAAGCATGTGTATGAGACCTGAGCACAGAGCTCAAAAGGAGGCACACGTGAGTTTGTTCCTTTAACAGGCTTACTGAGCCATAATGACACACAATCAACTGTACATATTGAATGTACAATCTGACAATTTTGATGCTCCTTTGAAACCATCACCACATTCAAGATAATTAACATTCCCATCACCCCCAAAAGTTCCCTCTTTTTAATCCCTCCCTCTACCCCTGTCTCCATTCTAAAGCAACCACTTATCTGCTATCACTACAAATTAGTTTGTATATTTAGAATTTCATGTAAATGGAATCATACATATGTACTCTTTTTAGTCTGGGTTTTTCGATCAGCATTCATTGCTTAGAAATTTACCAGTGTTGACGGGTGGAGCAATAGTTCACTCCTGGGGCCCCCTGGTGGTGGCAGCGTGCCACTTCGGCAGCCTAGTGTTCGCCAGTTCGAATCCCGGCTGCGGACATGGCACCACTTGGCAAGCCACGCTATTGTAGGCATCCCACATAGCAAGTAGAGGAAGAATAGAGGAAGATGGCAGGGATGTTAGCTCAGGGCCAGTCTTCCTCAGCAAAAAGAGGAGGATTGGCAGCAGATGTTAGCTCAGGGCCAATCTTCCTCAAAAAGAAAAAAAAAAGTTCACTTCTTTTTTGTTTTTTAAAGATTGGCACCTGAGCTAACAACTGTACAACTGTTGCCAATCTTCTTTTTTTTCTGCTTTTTCTCCCTAAATCCCCCCAGTACATAGTTGTATATTTTAGTTGTGGGTCCTTCTAGTTGTGGCATGTGGGATGCCACCTCAGTGTGGCCTAATGAGCAGCGCCACATCCATGCCAGGGATTCAAACCAGTGAAACCATGGGCCACCAAAGCGGAGTGCACAAACTTAACCACTCAGCCATGGGGCCGGCCCAGTTCACTCCTATTTATTCTGAACAGTTCGTTGTATGTGTAGACCATGATTTGTTTATCCATTCACCTGTTGATGGATATTTTGGATAGTACCAATAAAACTATTACGAACATTCACGTACACATCTTTGTATGGACATATGCTTTCTTTTTTCTTGGATAAATAAGAGGAAAATGACTAGATCTGTGCTAGGAGTAGGTTTAACTTAAGAAACCACCAAACTATTTCCAAAATGGTTACCCCATTTTCCCTGCAGTAATCTGTGAGAGTTCCAGTTTACCTACGCCCTCGCCAACACTGGATATGATCAATCTTTTTAATTTTAGCCATCTAAATAGGTGCGTAGTGGTATCTCATTGTGGTTTTAATGTGCATTTCTCTCATGAGTAATTATATTGAGCATCTTTTCATGTGCTTACTAGCCATTACCTGTCTTCTTTGGTGAAATGTGTATTCAAGTTTCCGCCATGTTTTCTCAGGTTGTAGTTTTCTTACTATTGAGTTTAAGAGCTCCATATACATATATTCTGGACGTAGCCCTTCATCAGGACTATGATTTGCAAATATTTTCTCCCAGCTTGTGGATTATCTGTTTATTATCTTAGTGGTGTCTTTTGAAGAACAAAAGTTTTTAATTTTGATGAAGTTTAATTTATTAATTTTTTATTTTATGGACCATAATTTTGGTGTCATACCACAGTTTTGGTTACTGTAGCTTTAGAATAAGTCTTGTAATCAGGTAGTATTAATCCTCCACATTTGTTCCTTTTAAAAATTGTTTTGGCAACTCTAGATCTTTACACTGATTTGAGACTGTTCTTTTTAAGGTAGATGTTTAGTTTCATAAATTTTCCCCTTACAAGTTGCTTTAAAGGCATCCCACAAATTTTGATATGTTGTGTTTCTTTTTCGATCAGTTCAAAATAATTTCTGATGTTCCTTTTGATTTCTTCAGACTATGGATTATTGATACCAGGCAAATATCTGCATATCTGTCACATATCTTTCTGTTATTGACTTCTAACAATTCCATTGTGGTCAGACAACATGCTTTATGTGAACTGAATACTTTTAAGTTTATTGAGACATTTTTATTACCCAGAATACGGTCTACCTTGGTAAATGTTATGTTTGCAACTTGAAAAGAATATATATTCTGCTTTTGTTGGATGCAGTGATCAATACATTTCCCTACATAAGTTTTAATTGGCCATTCATCATTAGATTTTGAGACCATTTATAAAAACTACTGAAGATTTTTGTGCCATCTCTTTTAGAAAAATAATTTCTTTCTAACAGTTTTCTTTGAAATAAATGCTTGTTTTGTGGATTTCCCATGCTGGCAAAGTACAAAGCATTATTCGTAGTTTCTAAATAATATGCTGAACAATGGGTTCACATCAGAGAGCTAGATACCAGCCCATGCAGAGAGGGCAGTTCTGAATTACCAAGTCCCTCTAATCTGGAGAAATATAAGAACATAGAAGTTATAAGAACACAGAATTAGCAATTATTTATTGATGTGACTTTTGGGCAATTTTTGTCAGTATATTAAAAAATCAAGCTTGTGATAATAGCTAGAATTGGGAGAAATCTAAATGCGTAATCAATAAAATTGCTTCAATGTATTATGATGTATTTACATAATTCTATATTAAACTTTTTATTAAACTTACTCCAAATACTCTCTTCTAAGAACTTCACATGGCTTATGTCACTTAATCCTCACAATCCTACCTGATGCCATAGAACTATGGTTTTCTTCATTTTATAGATGAAAAACTGAAGCACAGAAAGGCTATACAGGGGACTCAAGACTCAAGCAGTCTGGCTCCAGAACAGCACATATCCTTAGCCACCCTTCCACGCACCCCCCCATATTTAATTATGTAGAAGAAGTTAGAGATATCTTAAGTGAAAAAAAGTTATGAAACAGTTCATTTAATATATTCCATTTTTAATATTAAAAAAAACATGCACAAGGAAAGAGTGGAAGAGTACGTTTCAAATTATGTACCATGTTATCTCTAGGTGATACAATTGTGGGTGACTTTAATTTTCTTCTTTGTGACTTTTTTAACAAAGAGCATGTATTTTACAATTAGAAAAAAATTTAAAGTATTTTAAAGAAAAAGTCCTATTGTCATGTGAATATGGGTTCATCAATTTTGAAATGAGTTTACTAGCCATTGCCAAATTCATCCCTAACCTTATTCTTCATACAATTCAAAAAGATTACAAACGTCTAAAGATAGCCAAGTGCTCTAACTTCATCCCCAAACACAAATTCATAACCAGGAAAGGCAGGATTTATGGAAATTATTCTTGGCTCGCAGGTGTGGTGATTTTCAAGGCTGGAATCAGAACCTACCAAGGTTGGAAAGTACATTAAAAGACACACCTCATATAGTGCTTGGTACTCCTTGCATTCCACCTCAGGGCTGGCTGACCCTTTAGCTCTGGACCCAACTGTGCCTAAGATGGAAAGACCAGAGTTAGTCTAACAATACCACCACTCCCGCCCTTTCCTTCCCCGATCTCAGGAACTGCTGGATCATCCTCTCACCACTGTCTGCTCCAAGCTGCTCTCCCAGATCCCCACCCATTTAATCCTGACTTACTCTCTTTGGATTGGCAGTTTGAACTCAAACTGACCCTTTAGTTGAGATCCAACATTTCAAGAGGTGGTTTTCAGCCGCTGCCACTTGGTTCCAGACATCAAGGCCCCTGGTCAGACGACGTCAGGTTCCACTCCCAGCTCTAGGCTCAGCTGTTGTTCCTACCCCCAGGCCCTCCCAAGCCTGCCTTATTCCCGCAGAGGTGTCAGAAATTTAGCCCAACACTCTCCATGACTGAGAACTCACTATCGCTAAAGGCATCCCTTTCTCTTTAAACAGTTCTGCCTGTTAGAAAATGAGTTGGGATATGACGTTCAGATCTGTCTCCCAGTAGTTGCTACCCTGTAGTTCTGATGTGGGCTCAGCGAGCTGAAGAGCCGAAAGATTTCTTAGACTCTCAAGGTCTGGTAGTAGTGCTCTTTTATTGAGAGAATAGCATGGAGTAGCATGGGGACAGGACCCATGGGCACTGAAGAGCTGCAGCATGGGGACAGGACCCACAGGCAGTGAAGAGCTGCAAACATGGGTCGAGGGTAGGACTAAATTTAAGGCATAGGTATGTGAGTTATCTCTTTACAAGACAAAGGAAAGATTATGTAAAAAAGTCGTTAAAATGGTATCAGTGCAGGTGGGGTCTGGTTATTGGGTGGTCCTATAACTTTAGATAAGACTCAGATCAGATCAGGTCAGGACCTCCTATGCTTCCCGGAGGATGACATAGATCAGTATGTAGCGCAGGATGCCTTGGGCTTTTTTCCCTGGGGCAGGCTTGATTCTCATTATAAAACACCCTCTGAACCCATTTGGCCCTGAAAACTTTTGGGGATATGGACAATGGTCAATCTTTTGTAACTACTTCCAGCTGTGCAAGGTCGTAGAGCTGTCCCTAAATGGGGGCCATAAGGTACAGGCAGGAAGTTCAGTGGACGGGAATGTTGTGCCCAGGGAGTCCAAGGCTGACAAGGTTACAGATCCTCTGGAGATGAGAGAATCATTTGATCAGAAGTGGTCCAGGAGACGAAACTTTGTTGACATGTGGAAGATAAACAATAGACAACAAATTATAATAAGAAATACAAGCAATATGATTAACCTAATGAATAAGGCTTTGGTAGTAGTCCAGAGACCTGGTCCTGACCAGGAGTTCAACCAATCATTTCGGGATAGGGTAGGGTCAAACATGGATTTAATTTGGTGGCTCATATCAGATAGGAAATTTGTTTAGGGCTTCCATGTGCCAGACGACACTTTCAATTCCTAAGTGGGGAAGGAAAATTGAGGCAAGGTGATCATACCAGTGGAAGACAGAATGTGTCCAGCACTGTTGCAGGTTGGGTAGGTTAGCAGGAGGAGATATAGTAAATGTAGTTCTACCTTGCATGCAGACAAAGCCTAGGGTGCATCATCCAATCCATCCAGGTGGCAGCCAAGGCCATAAGTTGGAGCCACATAACTGTTGAGTGCCGTTAGGGGCTAACCAATGTGTGCTGGGCTGTGTATCCCAGTTAGTCACAAACCAATCAGTATTTTTTAAGGCTATGATATGAGAACACATGCAATGGGGAATTTGTCGCATAGGTCAGGTGCTATTAGGCCACGTAACACAAGTGTGATTGGTTTGTTCCCAACATAGAGTGCCCTTTTGACTGAGTTGATGACTAGTAGGAGTGAGCCAAATATATTCGGCCCAAATTTGATATAGTCCATCCTGTGTATTGATAGGTTGGGGACTTTACCTTTGGAACTTGTCGTTTATGATCCACCTGTGACAAGGCAAATTTAGTTAGTATTTGGGCCGTAGAGTCAAAAGAAAAGATTTGATTGTGGCCAGGGAACTCCCAGGTATCAGAGATGGATGGCCACAAGGAGACATTATGGTTCGTAATAGACGAATCTTGTAGAAGAGAAGAGCTAGAATCTAATATCCATGAATGTGTACTATAGCTTCTGCTGAAACATAATTTTTGTCTCTAAAATCACCCTCACTTTTACAAAAAATAGCCAAATTAAGATAAACTGGTTCGCAAAATAAATGTAGTTTCAATACAACTTGGTCCAAGTATTCACATAAGTGCAGCAAGGATAGCAATTAATCATATAGGCTCTTTCAAATCTGCTTTGCTGGAATTTTAAAATAAGGAATCACGGATTGAACTTTAAAGGCCTCTCAAGGCCAGAAAAGCCCAGCCAAGGACTTGCTGTCAGATTTTGCCTGCAGTACCCACAGATTTGGGTAGACTCCTCTCTTCTCGAGGTTCCCCAAAATATTTTGAGGTTCCTTGCACCTGCCAGATAAGTGAGCTTCCTTACCTACCAGGTAAGATTGCCAGAATCTCTGTAAACAAGGTACCAGGCCAATATTTCCAAATGGCTTTATTCCAGAAAGTCCAATCTTTGTTCCAGAAAAGCTGTCTTGTTATATCTGAGTCTGTATGTTTCTCTCAAATATGACATTCCAGTCAAAGCCTTGGTAATATAACCAACGTGTCCTGTTATAAGGAGAACAGATTCCTATTGAATTTATGCAAATAACTATATTGCCAGGAAATAACCATACTCACTCACTCACTGAGTTTCCAAATTCTGGAGGGATCGGGTAGGGAGAAAAAGATAAATGTTTCAGCTCTACTTACAAAGGTATAATTTCACCAAATTGCTATAAGTAGTGAGCATAAGAGAAAAGAGAAAAAGATTTCCTTAAATCTGAGAAAACAAAACATCAAAATCAACAATGTTTTACACAAAAGTCATAAAAAATTATAATCATCCTTATCAGTTCATACAGTCTATATAATTGGATCTTGATCTTAATTTTCTCTTAGCTGATTTATAAGGTCCTTCATTCAGGATTTGAGTATTTTTTGAGGGAGAAGCTTGTCAAAAATGTCAAAAGATTTTAAAACACCTGTTCAAATAAGAAACAATGCTCATTGTGAAACAATGCTCAGGTGTCTATTCAAAGTGACAACAGAAACAGTCAAGAGCAGTTAAAACAATCAAAAAATCTTAAGAGAGACCTCTTTCTTTCTGCACATAGGAAATTATTTTAGCAAAACATAGATTTTCTGTCTTTTAGGTAGAGTTACAGCAGGCCAAAAGTTCAAGAAAATTACCCTTTGAGAGAAAACCAAATTTTAATGTCTACACCAGCTTATTTTTAACATTAAAACTCATTTACTTAGTTGGATTTATTTTAATCTTAGCCGACTTGACCAGGCATAAAACTCCTTTCTGAATTTCTCTTTCACAAACCTTCCACAATTTTATTTTTAGATTCAGAATTTGTCCCATGCTTTCTTTCTTCCCTTCTAGTACTTTAGGACAAATTTGTCTGTCTTAACCCAACAAACAAAAAAACTTCCATTCTTTATACCCTCTTTATTGAAAACATACATTTTTACTTTCCTTGAATACAGAGCTGTTTTCCTTATTAATTTCCAGTAGCTTTAATTACATATATTAATTACAATTTTTAAACCCTAACAGACCCTAGTAAAGACTAAAAAAACCAAGCAATTATGAACCACCTTTTATATCAGCATTCTAAACACTTTTCATAATTTCCAGAAATATGTTACTTCATGGTAATAAAACACAGCTATGTATGCTAATAGACCCAAACCTCCTTTAGCCTCTCCGCAATAAGAAGCCAAAAGTAGAAAACTTAGACACGTTTAGCAATAATGTTTGTGTTCCATCCTATCCAAAAATGCCCCAGATTCTCAGATTTTTTATCATTTAACTTAATTTAGCAAAACTCTAATGTTTTAAGTTACTAAAAAGAACTGGGAAGCTGTTTTTTCCCCAAGTCTACAGAACATAAAATATAATTATTGTACCCCAAAACTCGTACCCATTTTTGTCCATTTAAATCACGTTTCCAACAATTATGTTCAGATTACCCGTGAAAACTTCATGAGACATTAGACAAAAATAGCCATCATTTAAAGCTATTGTTTTACTGACTAATTTCTAATAGACAACGTGAGCTTGTTTGACTAGTAAACCCAGGCTGCATGGCTGCATCGTATCCAAATACCAACAACTCAGAGGACATGCCTATTTCAATCCAACCAACAAACTTAAACAGCTTTCATTTACCAAAGATTAATCTATATCATGTTAACTTGAAAGACATCGGGTTAATTTCTATTACATTTAGAATTTATGTAAGTGCTTACTTTAAGCCAATTAAACAGAGCTCTTGATTTTGGCCATACCATCAGGAGGTAAAATGCCACACACATATAACATACATACAGACACACATACACAGAATCTCCACAGCTATTGTTTTAAAAATTACTACCAAATCAGGTACAGTAACATAAAGCTCCCTAGTTATGAATCCAAATTTTGTTGTAAGCCTTTTTACCACTATTTGTGGAGAAGACATTTAAGATGCTAGATTTTTTTTTTCAAGGGCATGCTTATGGCTGTTTTTTCCTTTTTCCATTTTTTTTCTTCAGTTCTTGGAGTTAACTACATCACAACAGCACAGAGAAAGCACTCAAGTTTTCTCCCAGATGGAGTTTCTGGGGCATAAACCATCCAATTGAAAACATTTCCAACTAGTTAAAATGCACCCAGGTGGTGAGTCTCCAGGGATGCTTGGGGAGTTCCCCATGGCAGTAAAGCTGGTGTCTGACAGTGGCTGGAGAAAGGGTGTAGAGGCAAATTGTGGGAGTCAACATAGTTATAAGATTTAGTCAAGTCCGGCTCAGCCAGGGCACTTAGTCACTGAGCCAGCACAAGGCAAGCCAGAAAGGAGGAAGCAAAGGCCTGGAGTTGGCTGGGGGCTGAGGCTCCAAGCACTGGGGTTGAGGGTTAAGTTCCTGGCAAAAGGTTTTCAAGCTTTTGTTCTTACAGAAGGTCCAGGTTCTGCTCAGGTCCAGCCTGAATTTAACCTAGAACTTGGTGACAACAGAGGAGGTGATGAACAAGACAGACAAAGAAAGGAAAAGAGGAGATGAGGCCTCGCTCTCATGGCCTCTTCCAGAGGGTTATCAAGATAAGAGTCATACAACATTTCCTGTGCTGGGGCACACAGCCCAGCAGGACAGTTCACAGAATGAATCACAGGTTTCCTATCTGCATAACCGATTCAGCAGGTGCCTAAAATACTCAACAAGTCAACTGCCAAGAGAGGGCACCTCACTTGGGGTTGCTGGGGTGATCAGGCCCGGAAAGCCAGAGTAGGGGGCTCCCAGGGGTGGAGGCTTTGACTCTTTAAAGATTTTTGTTTCTGGGTTGTGAAGCTCAAAAGGAACCTAAAATGGCCACTGTAACTTTGAGATAAAAGAAAAGGGTCCATTACCTTGAAATCCCCCTGAAGCTACAGCATCGTCCTACCCATTGTTCCTCCTGTGGGGTTCCTATAGCAAGGGGTGATGGGGGCATCCCCCAGCATTGCATCCCTTGTATACCTTCCCCATTATGCCTAGCAGTAATAGGTGCCTGGTGAATGGTCACAGAGAAAAGGATAGAGAAAAACAGTGAAGAATTTTCTGCCAGCTGGGGGACATTCCACCCAATTGCATCCTGGAGCCATTCTCCCATGGGGTTCCCATACTCAACCAAAGGTTAGAATTTGGTACTTTCCATGAACCAGAGTCCCAATTGGGACTTTCCCACGGTTCAGAGTGTGGTCAGGAGCCATAGGGAGGGATACCAATCCAGCCTTAGGAAAAGAAACCTGTCATGGGAGTCTTGGAGATTGGTGACCGTCCTAATGACTTAAGTGGTCAACCCGCCCCCATGTAAAATTTATATATTAGAGATTGGATTAGGAAGGAATGGATTGATTCATTCTCCATCACCCTCAGGCTTAAGGTACTGATGCTCTTTGGGCTGAATGCCAAGATTTGCCCCATAGAGTAGCCATGGGCAGCAAACTTGGATTCATACAGCTGTCCGAGAAGGTTCCCGATAGAAAAGTGAATTTAGATCCATCCCTGAAAAAGAGGAAGGCACAAGGAAGAAAAGGGCACTTGCCAGAACTTAAGCTCAGAAGCTGATGAAGCAAGATCCCCATACTGGCCACCAGAAGACATGATGTGGGCTCCATGAGCTGAGGAGTTGCAAGAAAGATTTCTTGGACTCTCAAGGTCTGGCAGTGGGGCCAGCCCCGGGGCCAAGTGGTTAAGTTCACGCTCCACTTCGGTTGTCCAGGGTGTCGCTGGTTTGAATCCTGGGTGCAGACATGGCACCACTCACCAAGCCATGCTGATGTGGCATCCCACATGCCACAACTAGAAGGACCACAACTGAAAATACACAACTATGTACCAGGGGGCTTTGGGAGAAAAATGAAAAATAAAATCTTTAAAGGCCTGGCAATAGTGCTGTTTTATTCAGATAATAGCATGGAGCAGCTAGGGAACAGGACCCATGGACAGTGAAGAGTTTCAAACATGGGTTGAGGGTAGGACTAAATTTAAGGCTTAGGTATGTGAGTTATCTCTTTACAAGACAAAGGAAAGATTATGTAAAAAAGTCGTTAAAATGGTATCAGTGCAGGTGCAGGTGGGGTCTGATTATTGGGTGGTCCTACAACTTTAGATAAGACTCAGATCGGATCAGGTCAGGAGGATGTCCTACGCTTCCCGGAGGATGATATAGATCGGTATGTAGGGCAGGACGCCTTGGGTTTTTCTTCCTTGGGCAGCCTTGATCCTCATCAGTCCTATTTCTTCCCCTTGGGCCTGGGCAAGTCCGAGTCGTCTTCCACATTTCAATGCTCTAAGAATGTGAAGAACCCTCCTGAGTTTTCTCTTTTATCTAATATCCCAGGTATTTAAAAGCACTCCTTACATGACATGATTTATAGGTTTTTCCACCTTCCTGCTCCCTTTCCTAGAACCTGATCCATTGGTCTATAGGAGGGGTAGCCAACTCAAACATCTATGAGAGCTTGTCTGAAAATGTAAATAAGTGAGCTGAAGGCTGGAGGGTACAGGCCTCTAAAGGGGCCGGCAGCTACTCATCTCCAAATGATTATTGCAAGGGGAAGATGGGCTCAGATTTGCCAGATCTTACCAGTTTTTAAGAGAACCTGAAAACCAAGATTATATGAAATTTCTTGATTTTTAAAATATTGGCAATATTTCACTTTTTAGCTACCACCCCTCCACACCCGCACCATTCCTCCTGTCCCCCAGGACCAAAGATCCAGCCTGTGGCCACCAGTTTGAGACTTCTAGTCTACAGCCTTTTTAAAGAGAGGCAGCCAGAGCAGATTCAGGACGTTAGGTGTGATCTGAGCAGTGCAAGGTAGAGCTATTCTAGACCAATGGTTCTCAACCCGGGTAGAGGCGGGTGGTACATGAGGACCTCAACCCCAAAGGCTTATCACAACCTTGGGAAGAAGGGCCTCTGCCGTGCATATTTTGAAAAACATACTCTCAGGTGTTTCTAATGTCTCCTGCTCCCAGTTAGAAACCATTATTCTATTTTTTTGCTCTCAATTCTATTTACTTGTTCTCCAATTTAGCTGCACATTGGAATCATCTAGGAAGTTTTAAAAAATACTGATGTCTAGGTCGCACCCCCTAAGATTCTGACTTATTTGGTATGGAGTGTGGCTTGAGCAGAAGGAATTGTAAAAATTCCCCAGTTGATTCTCATGCACAGTAAAGTTTGAGGACCACTGTTGTAGATACTCTGATCCAATTTAATCAGTCTAAACTCTCCCTACCTCTGCTTAGCGGCCATTTCATGCTGTTGACTGATACTAAGTTAAATATCAACTAGTTCCTATAAGTTTTTTCTTTCTACAATCAATTGCTAAGGCACATTACCCCATCCTGTACTTATACTGTGGAAACTTGAATCCTTTTTAAATTTTATTTTATTAGATAGAGCCTGTGGCTTTGGTCAGTCAAAATTCTCTCACATCTTAATTCTTTTATCTGATATATTTTCTGTTCCTGTTAGCTTCCCACAGTCCAAACGTTTAAGGAGGGTGTCTTTAATCTAAGACCTTGATGGAAATGTTGAATACAGAGGAGAGTCTTGCTACTCCACTAGGGTCCTCCCTGCAGGCTGACACTGGGCATTCATCAGCACCTTTAGAGATGCTCACTCAAATGGTTTCAATTTACCTTATTTTTCATGTATCCAGACAATATTTATCCACTTTCATAAGCAATTTATGGAAAACGGGCCCCCTTCCTGACTTTTTAACAGTTCCTTCTTGGTATCCTGTATAGGTTACCCTTTGTGCCCTCCCCCCAACCCCCCTTTCCCCTGGTAACCACCGATATATATATACACCACATCTTCTTTATCCAATCATCAGTTACTGGGCACTTAGGTTGGTTCCATGTCTTGGCTATTGTAAATAATGCTGCGATGAACATAGGGGTGCATGGGACTCTTGGAATTGCTGATTCCAGGTTCTTAGGATAGATATTCAGTAGTGGGATGGCTGGGTCATGAAGTATTTCTATTTTTAACTTTTTGAGAAATCTCCATACTGTTTTCCATAGTGGCTGCACCAGTTTGCATTCCCACCAACAGTGTATGAGGCTTCCTTTTTCTCCACAACCTCTCCAACATTTGTCACTCTTGGTTTTGGATATTTTTGCCAATCTAACGGGTGTAAGGTGATATCTTAGTGTAGTTTTGATTTGCATTTCCCTGATGATTAGTGATGATGAGCATCTTTTCATGTGTCTATTGGCCATCCTTATATCTTCTTTGGAGAAATATCTGTTCATGTCCCCTGCCCATTTTGTGATTGGGTTGTTTGATTTTTTGTTGTTGAGCTGTGTGAGTTCTTTATATATTATGGAGATTAACCCTTTGTTGGAGCCATGCTTTTTTAATCCACATGCTTTCTACTACATTTTTAACCACTACTTGTACACTGATGGCTAACTGGCCCCATCTTCCCCCTAAGTTTCAGAATCATATATTATAACTGCTTGCCGGAGATCTCCAAATAGATAACCCACAAGTTCAGAAGTGAATTGATCGTCTCTCCCCTGCCCAAACCTGATTCTCCTTCTGATTTCCCCATATCAGCTACTGATAACAGCATTTATGAAGGTACCATGCCAGAAATCCATGAGTTATTCTTGATTTATCATACTCTTTATTACTAGATCCAATGTCACTAAATTACGCCTACCTTGTAACCTCTATGTCTCAGATCTGCTCCTCCTCTCAACCCATACCATCACCACCCAATCCAGGCACTACCCTCTTCTCGATTGGATTCTATCAATAACCCCCAACTTGGGTTCCTGGTTTCCTCTTTTGACTCACACCATTGCCAGACGGGCTCATCTAATTTGCAAATCTGACAGTTTTACTCCAGCAATTAAAATGCTTCAATAGCTTTTCTTTAGTTCTATAATCAAGCCCAAGCTCATCAGCATAGCAAAATGTTTTTCTCTGAACCTGGCCTCAACCTTCATCCTGTGCCATTTCTCACTTTTCACTTTATAACACTATTACACCAAGTTTTATTCTCCCACTAAGCATGCTACCTTGTGCCCTGGACCACTGCTGAAGCGGATCTCTCTGCTTCTAATACCATGCTTCAAGGAGCTGATTCCCGCTCAGGCTTCAGTATTCAACTTGGACCTTGTCTTCTTCTAATTGGTAAACTCCCCCTGGAAGCTCGCTCACCATTCTGGACATACTCCTCATAGTAAGTACTACTGCTTTTTGAATTATCCTTTTATGTATGTGCCTCCTCTACTAGACAATCATTCATCTTTACACTCCCAGTGTTTGGCTTATATTAAGTACTCAAGACATGGTGGTTGAATTTTTAGTGAAGACCAGGTGCTCAGTGTGAACATTTCCCTGATCTGTATATCTAGTAAACCCGATCAAAAAAATATTGTTTCATTGGCCATAACTGTTCTCAGCACTCTCAAGTCCTAGTGTGCAATGCTTCTTTACCTAGAACATGGATCAGCAAGCTTTTTCTATAAAGGGACACATAGTAAATATAGTAAATTACACATATTGGGGGCCGGCCTGGTGGTGCAGCAGTTAAGTTCACATGTTCTGCTTCAGCGGCCTGGGGTTCGCCGGTTTGGATTCTGGGTGTGGACATGGCACCGCTTGGCAAGCCATGCTGTGGTAGGCATCTCACATATAAAGTAGAGGAAGATGGGCACGGATGTTAGCTCAGGGCCAGTCTTCCTCAGCAAAAAGAGGAGGATTGGCAGCAGATGTTAGCTCAGGGCTAATCATCTTCTTCAGAAAAATTACACACGTAAAAATAGGCCTTTGCAGGCTGTATAATCTGTGTTGTAACTTCTCAAAAATGTTTTGTAGCGTGAAAACAGTTGTAAACAAATGAGCATGGCTTCACTACAATAAAACTTTATTTACAAAAATAATCAGTGGGCCAGATTTGGCCTATGGGCCACAGTTTGCCCACTCCTTACTCAGAAGCTTCCAAGCCAACTCTTTAAAAATCCAACATCTTTCTCCCACAGCAGACCTACCTGCCACTGCCATATCTCTTCTTGAAAATAGGGATGGTACTTACCCATCTCCAGGAAACCAGCATTTCTACCATTCCTTGTAGTTCTACTTCTTTACAGATTAGATCAGCAATGTAATTTGACCATTTTTCACAGAATAGTGGGAGGCAATTTATTAGAGCTGGGAGGCTATTTAGAGTAACTGGGTTCTCCCACCTTGGGCTTCTCTTTCTCTTGCTGATGTGTCTCTCCTGTCCTCCACGCCCCTCCCTACTCTCCTCACTAAGAAGACAGAAGTAAAACCGACCTTGAACAGCATGGTTTTTCCTAAGTAATCTTTCAACAATAGATCACTGCTGCCTGGACTCCACCCAAAGTGCCCGCTGCCTCTTTGTTCCTCTTTCTCAATCAAACTTGGAAAGTTGTATTTATTGTTCCCTGTACTTTTGCAAACCTCAACACATTTTGATTTCTAGGTTTGTGATACCCCTATGTACTTGCTTTTGGTGGTGTGCGCTTTCTTCATATGATACTCTTTATCCTGTAACAGGAGTGTTCCCTTCACTGCAGTGACACAGCAGCCGACTGTAGAGAATTAGGACCTGGAAATAGGGTTTTCAGGCGCAGGGAAAAGTACCCAGCTGTGCTGGACGAGGGGGTAAACCAGTTCACCAGGCCTTGGTAGCTACTAGAATGTGAAGCTCCATGAAGGCATGGTTTTTCGTTTTTCTATTTTGTCCACTGTTATATTTCCAGGTCCTAGAAAAATGCCTGGCACTTAATAAATATTTGTTGAATAAATGAAAAATGGTTATCAGTGAACAGAGCAACATACAGGTGATACTTAAGCCAAACATCAGAGAATTTACCACCACATAACCCGAGATTCTAATAGGGAGGCGGGGCCTGATTATGGAGGATCCAGGACAGGACACTTGAACAGACAGCACCAGCTGAGTCCGCCGGCAGGCAGCAGGGCTTCGTCACTGCCAAGGGCTTAGGGATAGAAATGCAGACTCTGGGACAGAAGTGTCCTACGGAGCAAGGAAGGGCTCGGTCTGAAAAGCACGCTGTACATGGCAGCTTCACTCACAGTGGGCTTCAGGCCCAGGGGCAACGGCAAACCCAATTCTTAGATCTGGGCCGTGTCACTGGGAACAGGAGCAGAGCCATCTTGAAGCTGCTGATTTCCACATGGGCAAAAGTTCCTTAAATTCCTGCTATCTAACTTAGCTCTTGGTTCTAACCTAAAAATTTGAAATAGAATTTCCTAAAACGCTATTAGTCAGAATTTTTCTTTAGAATCAAAAGCAGAAGTAAGGCCTCTTTGAGAACTTTCCCTATAATCCCCTTTCATGCCCAAGCAGAGGACCCGCACAGTAGGATGCCAGCGGCCATGGTGTTTAACGTCCTGTAGAATGACCATGGGCAGTGAGATTTCAGACGCCTGGGGCGCGGGTGTGGCGGGCCTGCTGATTCTGTAGACCACAATTCTAACTTACCTATACTAAGTTTCACATTTGCTAAGTGAATTCCTTTTAGATGAGCGTATGTAAAATATGAATATATGGGGTCGGCCTGGTGGTGCAGCGGTTAAGTTCGCATGTTCCACTTCTTGGTGGCCTGGGGTTCGCCAGTTTGGATCCCGGGTGCGGACATGGCACCACTTGGCAAAAGCTATGCTGTGGTAGGCGTCCCACATATAAAGTAGAGGAAAATGGGCACCGATGTTAGCTCAGGGCCAGTCTTCCTCAGCGAAAAGAGAAGGATTGGTGACAGATGTTAGCTCAGGGCTAATCTTCCTCAAAAAAAAAAATACTGTATCATGTACCAAGTATGTGGTAGTTGAGGTACTATCAATGTAGGAAAAAAATGAAAAGACAACATAATAAAAATCTACGATAAATTATATAATACTTTAAAATCTATTTATAACTTTTTAATCAAAACACATAGAAATATTTGTAAAAAAGTGATCACACATTTGTAAGAGACATAGCATGGTTAAGACTGTAGACTTTGAGATTGCATTAGCTGGACTGAACACAGTTTACCCATTTGCTAGCTTCCTGATCTTGAGCAACTTATTTAACCTCTCTGAGGCTGTTTGCTCACCTGTAAGATGGGGTTATCGTTTTGCTTACCTCACAGCATTTTTGTGAGGATTAAATGAGATAATGCATGCAATGGGCTTGGCACAGTGCAGAATATAGCACAATAACTCGTCATTAACATTGTTTATTCAGGTTACAGACATACTTGGTGTAACAGTGATTCATATGTTCTTGCAGTAATTCAATGGCTTCTTAGGAATATGAAGCCCACAGGTCAGAAAACACTGCAACAAAGCAGGAACTGTGCTGTGGGGCGCCTTTAGAAAGAATAATAGAGAACTATCTTGTTACTGAAGGAGCTGGAGTTTGGAACTTGGAAGACTCTGGAAGAAAGTCCCTCCTCAGGAACTGTGGTTGGCCAATGGAGCAGCCCCTGGAAAGCCCTGTCATGAGGAACAAAGAGGGGACCCCACTAACTGGATTAGCTCCTGGGAGCTGGCACCGCTGCTGACAAGAGCTCTGTCACGACGCTTGGTAGTGTTCTGCCCCAAGGACCTGCTGACCACACAGGCAGGGAGGGTTGCTTACAGAAGGGGCACTGGGGAAATCCAAATATTCAGGCTTTCTGATTCTGTCTTCCCATTATGGCCTCTTGCTTGCAAAGAAGAGTGTTGGCCCCAATTCTCGATGCAACATCCAAAGGAGGGGCAAAATCTACGCTCTGTCCACATACCCTCGTGGGGAGGGTCAATAATCATTTCCCACCAGGAAAGTTGGAGGCCAGAAACTGGACTAGGATTCAAGCCAGTTTAGAAGTTTGATCTAGAATCTGGTCCTCAGGCTTCTAGAAAATTATTCGAGTCTTTTATCTGGGGCGGATGCCAGAGTTTTCTTTTCAAATACTCCGTGAAAATAGCGATGCTGCTGCTGCTGCTCATTTTTATGCATTTACATGCATCCACAATATCACTTTTATTATAAGAATACCTTAGCAATAACTAATGAGAACATATCAGGTGATTTTAAATAACATAAATGTTTTCCCAAGACTGGGGACAGTTTCTCAGTTCAAATCCCAGTTCTAGCACCAGACAGGTTTTCTCTAAGCTCAATTTGTTCTCTGAAATTGAGACAGTAGAAGCAGAGGTTCTCAAGGTCACTTCCGGCTCTCACATCCTCTGATGAGACCACTCTATGATAAGGTCCCAGACGTGAGGGCCAGGGCTTGCCCTCCCTGGGTCTCCTCTGAAGCCTTTGGAATCTCTCCCCCCTCAGCTTGCAATGCTTCCAGGACGTACTTCAACAGGGCCAAGGAGAACTTATGACTGGAAACGTGAGGCTGGAAGGATAGCGTTCTTTCTCAAAAAACAACACTACACATCGAAATCATCCAATGAAGCTGACCTGAGAAAAGATATCACAGTTTTCCTAAAAAATCAGAAGGATTGTCAGTTGGAAGTAGATTAGATATGTTTATAATGGAACCAGAGACTACAGTTTAAACAAATGAATTGAAGTTAAAGTCATATTTTTTAAACATATGAGTTTATGTTTACATTAACTATTATAAGGAGGCTGTTTTATAGGTTCTTCAAGTATAAAGGGATGGGATTTAAATTTCATGACTTTCCAGTTTGAGGTTCTTTTCTTCTACTCCAGAATCATATGCAGGTGGTGTTAGCATTCTGCTAGTGTTTGGTGAACTGTTTAAATCTAATAACTTGATTTCAGAGTATAACAAAGGATACGCTTTCTGATCTAAGAGTCTAAGCCTCTAGGAAATAAGAATGTATTTAAATGAACTGTTAAACCAAATAAAAAGTAGGTATTCAGTTTATGTGATTAAATCTTAATATTTTTTGTCAACATGAACACATAGCTTGATATTTAAAGTTAATATGGTTTCTGTTCACATGTTTCTTGAGAAACTGAAAATGGCTCAAGCTTTAGATTTGAACTTGTATAAGGAAATGTCAATGCAAATAATCCATAATCAATCTATAAATCAAAATTGGGGTGAGTATATTATGAGCCAGATCTGAGGACTAGCCCAGGGCCTTCCTTCCCCAAGGAAGGAAGGGCACCAAAGAATTGGGGTGTTCAGAGTAGTTATATACTGTCTTGGAACAAAGAGCATACATCACAAATGATAGGAATGTCCCATTTACGATTGTCATGAGATGTTTAGCTGGCACAGCAGATCGGTGGTCAGCAGGTCAGTGGTCACAAAGTGAGTGGTCACAAGGTGAGCACAGCAGGTCAGTAACGCATCCTTAGTTTAGGGAGAGATGCTTATCCTAAAGGAAACGCCAACATGAGGGAGGTTACATTCCTGTCTTTGGGTGCATCATTCTTGTCATTGGGACAGAGTAAATATTTAAAGCAGATGTACAACACATGCTCAATAGGCCACGTCAGGCATCTTTTGGAAACACAAGGTCAGGCCAGATTAGTTTTAACTCAAATGGCTTCCTTAAATATTCTAATATATCCTATTGCTTGCCATTCATTTCACATTTTCCCCCTTTTGATCTATAATCTTTTGATGGAAAGCACTCATGATCAAAATACTGTCCCTCAGTGCCAGGGTGGTTGCTGCCACCTCAGTGCTAGGCTTTTCCCTCACTTATTTGCCTAGTTATCCATGTTGGGGGGAAACAGTCAGACAAGCATAGAGGTATACATTAACAGAGGAAGCCTTTAAGAGGCTTTAATGTTATATAATGGACTCCTTATGTTCACATTGTTTACAATTACGAAAGATTCATTTAAGACATTCACCTGCTGTTTCATGTGCTTTAGCAGAGATGACACATTGGAAGATTCATCTGGTATGAAAACACAGCATTCAGTCTGAACGATTGTATATATACCACCTTGGGATGCATTTAAGATATCTAAAGCCATTCTGTTTTGAAGGACAGCCTTTTTCATTAAGGACATTTCAGTATTTAATAAGGCTATTCCTGATTGACTGTCATTAAGGGCTTGTTGACTTAATTTAGTCAGGGCTTCTATACGTGATAATGACATCTTCTAGCCCCAAGGAAGGAACAAATATAGCCACTAGGTGGCCATACCAGTAGAACACTGAATGAACCCACCTGGCCTTAAAGAGAGGAAGATTGTTGCAGGTGTTAGCTCAGTGTGACTCCTTCCCTGCATCCAAGGGAAGCTCAGGGTGCAGTGTTTTAGCCACCCAGACAGTAGCCAAGGCCAGAGATTTGTTCTACATAACCACTGAGTTCCATTAGGAGCCACTCAAAAAATGCCTGCCTTTCAGACCAGTCTGTTCCAAATCAATCGCTTTCTCTAAGTATAATAGTATTCTGAAAACCTTAAAAGTAACAGTTATAAAATAGGTACAGTTTAAGCACTACAAAGGTTTAAATGAGGAGATATAAGGTCAGGAATACAGGCCTGGTCCAGAGTCTTGGGACAGCTGTCTACAACAGAGGCTGTCTTCTTTTCATCCTGGTTTGGAAATATTTGCATTGGTCAGTTGAAGTCAAGTATCAGAAACAGGAACTGAAAGCCACTCAGGTGCAGAAGCCTTTTTTAAATGAAAAATGTGAATCCATGAGTCTATGCCGTTTGATTCTGCAGCGCATATGCCTTTTGATTCTGCAGCGCATGAATTGGTTAAAAGTACCCAGTATGGTCCTTTCCAACATGGCTGCAGAGAGTTCTTTTATTTGATGCCACTTCCAAGAAATAAATTCTCCAGGTTATAGTCCATGATCCTTAAGGTCTTCATCTACCAGGAGCTCTCTGTGAAAAGAATCAGCTACCAACCTCTCAATTCTTTTAAGTGTCTCGATGACACCTTGACAATAATTAAGCTATCTCCTTTAAGCAAAGTTAGTTCACACATTCCTTCATCTAATTGCATAGGCCATTCCATTATTATCTCCAGAGGGGACAGCCGATGTTCACCAAAGGGTGTAGATCTAAGATTGAGGAGCACGAGCAGGAGAGCTTTTGGCCATGAGAGATTAAATGCTTCTGAAAGCTTTGCCAGTTGGGTTTTGATTTTGCCATTAGCTCTTTCCACCAATCCTGAGGATTGGAGATAGTAAGCATAGTAGAAATGCTGCGTTATTGGCCAAATGTTACAAATAGATTTAATTATTTGTCTGGAGAAATGAGTTCCCCAGTCACTATGGGACTCCATAGGAATTCTCCACACAGGAACTATTCTCTCCAACGGTAATTTACCTAAACCCATCACTCTTCTGCAAGGAAAGGCCTCAACCCAACATGAGAACATACAGGTCACTACAAGATATATTTATCCTTGAGATGGTGGCATTTGAACAAAGTCTAATTGCTATACCTCAAAGGCTCCCTTAGAAAGGGGAAAGTGGCCTTGTGATTCATGAAATAGTTTCCCTGAATTTTACTTTGGCCATATAGTGCAACAAGTACAGGCTTTATGGGTCACTGTGGGAGAAAGTATCCAAAAGTATTGTTTTCCCCCTTTTATTGTCACCTTTATTTCTCCTTCTGTGGTGACTTTTTTGAATATTTAGAAGGAAATCTTTTACTGGGTTAGCAGAGTTAAAAGAAAGTAGTGGGCATTCTCGAGGCTGGACAGCATATCCAACTTGATAGCATCCTTACTTATTGTTTAAGTAAGACCCATCTCTAAGCTGAATTAGATAATAGAATACAGTCATGGTCTTTTCCTCTTGTGATGTTGGAAAGAAGGTAGCAGGCTTAAGATAGTGAATAATATTTACCTATGTAATACAACCTGAGAAGGTTTATCATCATTTACTTGACAATGCTTCACATGCAATTTAGCATACCAAACAAGCCTAATAAGTATCTCCCCCTTTATAGGAAGAGAGAACAAATTTCTTTAAGTTCCAGGGGTCCTCTGAAAATTCTCAGAGAAATTTTTTTGAAGTCCTAATAAAAACTTCATTTAGGATATGAATTTTGGGGGGGCTTATCAGAAATATCAAAAAGTTTTAAAGCACTTGGTCAAACAAGATCAAGGGGTTGCTGATGTTGCCGAGAAACAAAGGTCGCTGTAAAACAATGCTTAGTTATCCATTCAACCAAAGTAAGACTCACTCAAAAGTAAAGAAAACCTGTTATAACCTCTATCAAAAACAGACTAAAAGTTCAGGAAAATTACCTTTTTTTTTTTGCCTTTCCTCATGGATCTTTTTTTTTAAATTGAGTTCATAATAGTTTACATCATTGTGAAATTTCAGTTGCACATTATTTCTTGTCTGTCACCACACAAGTGCTCCCCTTCACTCCCTGTGCCCATCCCCCTCCCCCCTTCCCCTGGTAACCACTGAACTTTTCTCTTTCTCCGTGGGTTTGTTTATATTCCACATATGAGTGAAATCATCTGGTGTTTCTCTTTCTCAATCTGGCTTATTTTGCTTAGCATAATTCCCTCCAGGTCCATCCATGTTGTTGCAAATGGGATGATTTTATCTTTTTTATGGCTGAGTAGTATTCCATTGTGTATATATATACCACATCTTCTTTATCCAATCATCAGTTGACGGCACTTGGATTGTTTCCATGTCTTGGCTATTGTGAATAGTGCTGCAGTGAACATAAGAGTACATATGTTACTTTGGATATTGGTTTTAAGTTGTTTGGGTAGATACCCAGTAGTGGGATAGCTGGGTCATATGGTAGTTCTAGAAACTTATCCTTTTTAAGAGAAAACCAAATTCTAATTTTTGTACCAGCTTAGTTCTGACATTAAAACTCATTTACTTAATTAGATTTACTTCAATCTTAGCCAACTTGACCATGCATAAAACTCTTTCCTCAGGATTCCTCTTCAACAAACCTTCTATACCTTTCTTTTTGCATTCAGAATTTGTCCCATGCCTTTCTTTTTTCCTCATAGTACTTTGGGAAAAATTTATCTTTCTTAACAAAACAAACAAAAATATTTCCATTCTTTATAACTTCTTTACTGAAAATATACATCTTTCCTTGAAAAAAAATTTATTTTCCTTAATTTTTAGTAGCTTTGATCACATATATTAGAATTTTTAACCCTTAGAAACCTTAATTTTTAGTGAAAACCAAGAAGTAAGCAATTATAAACTTTCTTTTACATTAGCATTTTGTGGCTTGGAAAATTTAAATGTATCTTTTATAATTTCTAGAAACATGTTACTTTATACTACAAGTTTTTAATAAAACACAAAACATGGGGGCTGGCCCAGTGGCACAGCGGTTGAGTGCACACGTTCCTCTTCTCGGTGGCCCCGGGTTTGCCGGTTTGGATCCCACGTGTGGACATGGCACCTCTTGGCAAAAGCCATGCTGTGGTGGGCGTCCCACATATAAGGTGGAGGACAATGGGCATGGATGTTGGCTCAGGGCTGGTCTTCCTCAGCAAAAGGAGGAGGATTGACAGTAGCTAGCTCAGGGCTAATCTTCCTCAAAAAAAACCAAAAAAAACCCCGCAAGATATATTTACCATTAGACTCAAACACCCTTTAGTTTCCCTGTAATAAGATGCCAAAAGTAAAAAAACCTATATTTAATAATTACTCTCTAATATTTTGTCTTATTTGTAAATGATCTAGATACTCAATGAATTTTTATCATTTAAATTAACCTAGCAAAACTTCAAAGTTTCAAGTTACCAAAGAGATTTTGGAAGCTGTTTTAAATACTTAAACCATAACACATAACTTTCATTAAAAGTTCACCCAACACTCATCTTTTTCACATCTATTTAGTTACTTATTCCAAATAATTATTTACATTGTCCACACGGCTTCATGAGACATTAGGCAAAATTAGCCATCATTTTAAGTTATTACTTTTTGTTAACCAGTTTTGTAATTGAGATAACACCAGATTATTTGACCAATAAATGCAGAATAAAGGCTGCATGTCTGCATCATAACCAATGCTGATAGGTTTGAGGACATGCCTATTTTAATCAAACCAATAATCTTAAATAAGCTTTCATTTACCAAAGATTAATTTTTCTTCTTCTTCTTTTTTGGCACCTGAGCTAACAACTCTTGCCAATCTTTTTTTTTTTTTCCTGCTTTTTCTCCTCAAATCCCCCCAGTACGTAGTTGTATATTTTAGTTGTGGGTCCTTCTAGTTGTGGCATGTGGGATGCCACCTCAGCGTGGCCTGATGAGCAGTGCCATGTCCATGCCCAGGATCCAAACCAGCGAAACCCTGGGCTGCCAAAGCGGAGTGTGTGAACTCGGCCACAGGGCTGGCCCCTACCAAAGATTAATTTCATCATGTTAACCTAAAAGACATTTGGGTTAGTTTCTAATACATTTAGAAATAATTTGTGGCAGTGGTTACTTTAAGCCAATTAAATGAAGCTCTTAATTTTGGCCATATCATCAGGAGGTAAGATATTACACACATATAACATACATAGACACACATACACAGAGACTTCACAGCTATTGTCTTCAAATTACTGCCATGAATGAGGTACAGTAACACAAAGCTCCCTAGTTATGAATCCAAATTTTGTTGTAAGACTTTTCTACTCATATTTGTGGAGAAGACACTCAAGACATTAGATGTGGCAAGGGCACTCTTATGGCCATTTTTCTTTCCTTTTTATTTCTTCAGTCTTAGGAATTGGTGATGGGCTAGAAAACAGTTCCCAGAGAGGCAAGACCATAATCCTTCTTGAGATAAAGGAACTGAGTGGAATCTGAACTGCCTTGAGAGCTGCTTTTTAGTTTTGCAAGGGTTTGTAAGATGGGAACAGTTGCTCTACCTGTCCAACTGCATCACCCTAATTTGTTTTTTTCCCTCTAGGTGCTTAGTTTTATTTTAACTTAGGGAAGAAGGCCTGGAAAGAAAATTCCTATCAGGCTCTGAATATCAGCTTCCAATCTGGCTGAATTTCTGATCAGAAGTTGCTAAATCCTTTCGAATACCTTGTCAGGTTTCAGCCTAGACAAACAGTAACTACCTGGTAGTACTGAACACTTCTAGTAATCTTTAACATAGCAGCTTCCCAGAAAATCTCTCAGAGTCTCATTAACTCTAGGAGTAGATTATGCAGGTGTCTGTAAAGCCATGGGCTAATATTTTCCTTTAGTTATCTTTTATAACAATTTATATTAGCTTTGCAAGGAAGCTTTCAATAAGGTTATTTTGGAGTTTTGAAATCTTTGCTTTTAAGTGCACTTCTCAAATGATCTTATCTAATTGGAACATTCCTTCTAAAGGCCAATGGAATTCCCCTGAAGCTGGTGGCAGTTTGGTGGGACCCTTAGCCATGAATGGAGTGCAGCCCACATTTCTGTCTGACTATCTCTGATGACAAAATGGGGTGCAACCACATTTTGTCTGACTGTATTTTGGGACCTCCAACCTGACAATTATTAAGCAAAGCCCTGAGGACATGAAACGAGCTTGGTAAGATTTTGTTGTTGTTGTTCTTTGTAAATATTTACAGCTTCCAGAACCTTTAGTTTGAGTAATTGTGCCGGAAGTTGACGAGCTCAACTCTTTAAAAGTTTCTCTGTTATCTGGCTCCTAAAAAGGAGCCCCACAGTGGCCACTGTAATTTTAAATTATCACAGGTTATTTTTTTTTTTAAAGATTGGCACCTGAGCTAACATCTGTTGCCAATCTTCTTTTTTCTTCTTCTTCTCCCCAAGGCCCCCTGGTATATAGTGGTATATTCTAGTTGTGAGTGCCTCCGACCATGCCACATGGGACACCACCCCAGCACAGCCCAATGAGCAGTGCCACGTCTGTGCCCAGGACCTGAACCAGTGAAACCCCAGGCCAACGAAGTAGAGTGCATGAACTCAACCACTCTGCCATGGGGCCAGCCCCCCCATGTTATCTTGCCAGCCTTTTACAACTACCCTCATTTTGTTAAGCACTTGCAAGTTTCAGCATGAAGCCAGCTGGAGTTAAGAGATGAGGCTGCCCATTCGGGAACTGGTCAGCTTTTAGAGGTTCAATTTCCTACTTTTCTTTTAGTTTCATTTTGCTATAAAGTCTGAAGAATTTCTAAGGACAGTGTCCTTAGTGGGTCAGAATTGTGCTGCTTGTGAGTGTTACTCCCTAAAGAAATGTTATAAACACTCTCTTACATGCCTCAGTTTCTCCTACCAGCTGTATAAGACCACCATGGGGGCTCAGAGCTTGAGTGACCAACCCGCATATGTGCTTCCCCAGATGAGCCTTTAATTAATTAACATGAATGACAGTGGAGTTCCCTATAGGACCACTATCCATAGTGAGGAATTTGACCCTCCAACACTGCCACTAAGCTTCTAGGTCACCTGAGAATGTCCTTCAGCTGGGAGGATCTGTGTCCCTATTCTTTGGAGCTGAACACATTCAGTCTTTCATTTCTCTATCAAGCAGTTTGCTCAGACTTTATAAACACAATTCTTTCCAATTTAAACTCAAATTAAAAGGTGAGCCTGTCTCATTCACTCCAAAGTTCCCCCTAGGCTCCCCTGGCCAAGGACATTCCCCCAGGGTTCTCTTTTCTAGGAATTCCCCCTAACTTCCTCTTACCTAGGGTATGTACCAGTAACCCCTTAAGACACCGAGTCTTAAGGTTTGAAACAGCTCACATAAACTCTGGACCATTGCTTAAAATAAGGAGATCTGGGTTTCAGGAGAACTCACCAGGGACACCTGAAGAATGCAGTGACCTGGGGTGGGGGGTGCTCAATGGGCCCCTATTGGTACCGAATGCCAGTTCAGTGTAGATTCCAGGTGGTCTCTGGTGGGTTTCTCTGAAACCCTGCCAATTGCGCAAAAGAATTTTGACACAAATAGTCCATAACCAACTTATAAATCAAAATTTGGGTGAGTTTGTTATGAGCCAGATCTGAAGACTAGCCCAGGGCCTCCCTTCCCCAAGGAAGGAAGGACACCAAAGAATTGGGGTGTACAGAGTGGTTATATACTGTCTTGGAACAAAGAGCATACATCACATATGAAAGGAACGTCCCTTTTACAATTGTCATGAGATGCTTAGCTGGCACAGCAGATCGGTGGTCAGAAGGTCAGTGGTCACAAAATGAGTGGTCACAAGGTGATCACAGCAGGTCAGTAATTAATCCTTAGTTTAGGAAGAGCTGTTTATCCTAAAGGAAATGTCAATATGGGGGAGGTTACATCTCTATCTTTAGGGGGATCATTCTTGTCTTTGGGACACAGTAAATTTTTTTTTAATTTTTATTGAGTTACCGATAAGCTACAATCTTGTGAAATTTCTGTTGTACATTACTGTTTGTCAGTCGTGTTGTAGGCACACCCCTTCACTCTTTGTGCCCACCCCTCACCTCCCCCCCCTTTCCCCTGGTAGCCACTAATCTGTTCTCTTTGTCTACATTTTTAAACTCCTCATATGAGTGGAGTCAAACAGAGATTGTCCTTCTCTAATTGGCTTATTTCACTTAACATAAATCCCTCAAGGTCCATCCATGTTGTTGCAAATGGGACGATTTTCTTCTTTCTTTATGGCTGAGTAGTATTCCATTGTGTATATACATATATACCACATCTTCTTTATCCAATCATCTGTTGATGGGCACTTAGGTTGCTTCCACATCTTGGCTATTGTAAATAATGGGGCAATGAACATTGGGGTGTATGGGATTTTTGGAATTGCTGACTTCAAGCTCTTTGGATAGATACCCAGTAGTGGGATAGCTGGGTCGTATGGTAGTTCTATTTTTAATTTTTTGAGGAATCTCCATACTGTTTTCCATAGTGGCTGCACCAGTTTGCATTCCCACCAGCACTGTATAAGGGTTCCTTTTTCTCCACAACCTCTCCAACATTTGTTACTACTAGTTTTGGATATTTTTGTCAATCTTATGGGTGTAAGGTGATATCTTAGTGTAGTTTTGATTTGCATTTCCCTGATGATCAGTGATGATGAACATCTTTTCATGTGCCTATTGGCCATCTGTATATCTTCTTTGGAGAAATGTCTGTCCATTTCTCCTCCCCATTTTTTGATCAGGTTAATTTTTTGTTGTTGAGTTGTGTGAGTTCTTTATATATTATGGATATTAAGCCTTTGTCAGATGTATGACTTGAAAATATTTTTTCCCAGTTAGTGGGTTGTTTTTTTGTTTCAATCCTGTTTTCATTTGCCTTGAAGAAGCTCTTTAGTCTGATGAAGTCCCATTTGTTTATTCTTTCTATTGTTTCCCTTCTCTGAGAAGACTTGGTGTCCGAAAAGATCCTTTTAATACTGATGTCAAAGAGTGTACTGCCTACATTTTCCTCTGGAAGCCTTATGGTTTCAAGTCTCACCTTTAGGTCTTTGATCCATTTTGAGTTTATTTTGGTGAGTGGTGAGAAAGAATGGTCAATTTTCATTCTTTTACATGTGGCTTTCCAGTTTTCCCAGCACCAGGGACAAAGTAAATATTTAAAGCAGATGTACAATGCATGCTCAACACGCCATGTCAGGCCCTTTTGGAAACACAAGGTCAGGCCAAATTAGTTTTAACCCAAATGGCTTCCTCATATCCTCCAATACATCCTATTGCTTGTCATTTATTTATCAGTACATTAGCCAGTAACACAGAGACCTGATGAAAGTGCCTCGGGCTGTTCACAGGTGGGCTGTGAAGACCGGTTCTTGACAGTTTCTTATTTCAAAAACTGTGCTATAAAAACTCACCTTTTTAGATATGTACTCTCAAAACAATATAGAGCTTTAAGCAGGTTCCTCAGTTAATCTATACCATTTTGGGGACCTGTTCTATAAAAGTATTTCTCCTAGACATTAAAATAATAGATTGACTATGCTAATTACGTAAATAATATAAAATTTAAAATAGAACTAAAGTACAGAACCACTGCGTAAACATCAAATTAAAGTACCAAGAGTGACTATTCCATCCCTTCCTCCATGAAGCTCAAGTGATTGCCAAAAGCCTGTATGGAATTTCTGGCATTTAATTTTTCTGACCTCCAAAAATGGCAGTTTCACACAGTCCAACCTGATATGAAATGGGGATATGAGCAGCAGGAGAGTGATTTAAGCTAGCTGCTCAGAGAACATTTTTCCAGTTGGAAGAAAATCATTATTGGATAGAGCCTTAGAATAGCCGCTAGCAAGTTTGTGTCAAACGGTGCCACTCAAATGCAAAGGTCGCTATGTTTTCCTTTACAACACAATGAGAATATTTATGTGTGCTCTCCCTCCTTCCTCAGCCAGCATGACTTCTCAACAAAGGTAACTTGGCTTCCTCTCAGCACTGCTCTGAGCTGGTCTGATGAATGTCACCAATGACCTTCTCGGTTCCAAGCTCAAGGTACACTTTGGAGTTCGGTGCAGCACTGGATACTTCTTGGAGCTCTCTCTTCTCCCCCTCTGCCACTTCTCTTTCCTGGTTTACCCCTGCCTCCTTCCATCTTCCTCTTCTCTGGTTCCCCGTTTAGGTGTTGGTGCTCCCCAAAGCTCTTCACTCATTTTCATGAGTTTCTCCATGCCTTTCTCTGAACTCACAGCTTTCACTCCTATCTATATACATTCCTATACCTACAGCACCATTCGGGTTGTCTGCTCCAGCCTCCCACCTGGAAACCCAACTGTCAAGTGTCCCAAAGACATCTCAAATCAAACATAGCCCTAACCTCTCCACCCCTCTGTGCTCCCATGGCACTGTGCTGATGACTTGTCCTAACATCACACTACACTGCTGGGGCTTAAAAATACATTATCATCATTTTATTGAAGACAGGGACTCTTTCGTATTCAACTTAGAGTTCCCAGCTCCTGGCAAAGCACTGGTGCACAGGAAACACCCACTAAATATGAGTGAGCAAGTACAAGTCTTGTGACGCTGCTGACTTGAACTTGACACAGAGCATCTCTGCTCTGCCTGGAGTGCTGCCTTCTTTCCTTGGCTTCTTAATATGTCTGGGTTGTGTTTTGGTTACTGGGTTGCTTTGTTTTCAACTTCCTGATTGTTGCTGGGTGATTTCCTTGGGACTCTCTCCTGGTTGCTATGCTTCACATACTCTGAGATTTCCATTTGTAGCTAAATGGTCACATTTTTTATCAACCTCTGGAATGGAATAGGGCTTCAGAGAAGCTGAATTGCAACCACACACATATTTGTGGACTCTAACAGGCAGGAAAGGAGTTTGGCAGGAGTCTCCTTATCTCTACCCAAAGTCATCCCATGTGTCTTATTTCACTGTCTGCCTCCTCCAAAAGGATTGCACTTTCCCAACATTCAACACTCTGGTTTGAATGTTTATTCCGTGGTAATGAATCTATGAACTTAAAAAATGAAGAGGTTTATTAACCTCAAATCAAAAATGAGAAAGCTGAAGGTTTTTTCTAGCTTTTGTGGGATAAAGCCTTTTGTTGTTGTTTTGCTTTTAAACTTTAAAACATACTCTATAACTGATTTTTTTTTAATGAAAGACTTCTACTAACATCAGAATTTGGGAAAGACATCTAGATTATTTGCCTTTTACAAACATGTTATAGTAAACTTGCTTTATCTGGAAATGTTGGGAACTGAGATATCCTGATTAGCTGGATACTCTAATCAACCCAAAACCGTTTCTTAAATGCTTTCTCAGCACTGTCCTAGACATCCAGGGAAAATTCGAAGAATTTTAAAGTACTGTTGGGGCTGAAAAGTCTAAGACGTATGTAGTAATTTGTGAACAATTCAAGATGATAGTGGTAGAACAGATAAATCCTCGAATACGCCTTCAAAACTGACCAAAATACTATAACATCCCTCTAGTCAATCTATTCTCCCCTTCTCCAACGTGCGTATTCAAGCCTTCTCCACTCTCCTTGAACTTCTGATTCAGTGCTGTGGCTGCCACCACCTCAACCACTACCCTCCACTCACACTCCTTCCCCCTCCCTCCTTCCAGCTCCCCCACCCTCAGAGGGGTAACCTTGGCTCACATTCACAGGAGAGAAAACAACACAGAAACTTCCTCATCCTCCTGATGCCAAAAATATCCACCTACCCCCATCCCTTTCACTCCATTCTAATATAATAAACAAATCACCCCTTTCTTATGTAAGGTCAATCCATCCACAGTGTGAGGGATCCCTCCGCGCCTTTCATTCTCAGAATTCTTAAATAGGGACACCTATTCTCTCTTATGGCTTTTTTCACCATTTTCTTACTTTCTCCGTCAGAATTTCCCAACAGTTTTTAAACATCTTCAAGACTTCCATTTAAAAATTGCAAGTTGCATTCCCCCACACAGAGACTCTCCCCCTTCACAGGCATATTTTGCAGAAACGTTGTCTACACATGCAGTCTCCGTTTCCTCAACTCTCGTTCACTCACCAATCCAGTCTGGCTTCTGCCCCATCACTCCAGCAAAAGAGTTCTAGCAAACGTGACTGACGCACTCCATGAGGCTAAAGTCATTTGTTGTCTTCAGATAGCTTCAATTATCACTTACATAACAATAATTCACAGATCTATTTGTGAGAAATGACTCCAACTCTGAAGCCAGACTCCTCACATTTGAGTCATATCTCTACCACTTAATACTTCTATGCCTCAGAGAATTTCCTGAACCTCTCAAAGCTGTGGTTTCCTCATTTAAAAAATGTAAATAATAAGTAAGAACTAACTCAAAGACCTTTAGGGATCAAATGAATTGAGTCTTTCACATACACATATAAATTAGTTAGGACAAGCCTAGAAACCACTATTATATGTTTAGCTCAAATCTTTATTCTGAACCCTGGACTCACATATTGAACTGCATACTGGACACTTCCACTTGGATGTCTCAGAGGTACTGTATTAGTTTTCTATTATTGCTATAACAAAGTACCTCAAACTTAGTGGCTTAAAACAACTTAAATTTATTATCTTACAGTTCTGAAGGATGGAAGTTTGGCGTGGGTCTCAATGAACTAAAATCAAGGTATTGGTAGGGCTGATTTCCTCTCTGGAGGCTCAAGAGTGGAATTTGTTTCCTTGCCTTTTCCAGGTTCTAAAGGCCACCTGCATTCCTTGGGTTATGGGCCCCTTTCCCCATCTTCAAAGCCAGCAACATTGCATCCTCTCTCTGAGTCTCTTCTGCCCCCCTCCCCATATTTTTTTAATTGAGGTGTAATTCACATACTATGAAATTCACTATTTTAACGTGTAAAATCCAGTGGTGGTTAGTATATTTACAAAGTTATACAAGCATACCACTAATTCCAGAACATTTCCATCACCCCAAAAAGACATCCCATACCCTTAGCTGTCCCTCCTCAGTCCTCCCTGCCCCAGCCCCTGGGAACCACTAGTCTCCTTTGTGTCTGTATGGATTTGCCTATTATTGACATTTCACATAAATGGAAGCATACAGTATGTGGCCTTTTGTGTCTGGCTTCTTTTCACTTCTTTCACTTAGTATGTTTTCAAGGTTCATCCATGTGGTAGCATGTATCATGTATCAGTATTTCATTCCTTTTTATGGCTGAAAATACTCCATTGTATGGATACACCACATGTTGTTTATCTATTCATCACTTGATGGATATCTGGGTTGTTTCCACCTTTTGGCTACTATGGATAATGCTGTTATGAACATTCATGTACAAGTTTTTATATTAACATGTGTTTTTAATTCTCTTGGGTACATATCTAGGAGTAGAATCATATTGTAACACTATGTTTAATCTTTTCAGGAACTGCCAAACTGTTTTCCAAAGTGACTGAACCATTTTACATTCCAAACAGTAGTGCATGAGGATTTCAATTTCTTCAAATTCTAATCAACACTATTGTCTTTGTCTTTTTCTTTTTTATTTCTATAGCCATCCTAGTGGCTATGAAGTGGTATCTCACTGTGGTTTTGATTTGCATTTTCCTAATGACTGATGATGTTGGTAATCTTTTCATATGCTTATTGGCCATTTATGTATCTTCTCTGGAGAAATGTCTACTCAAATCTTTTGCTCTTTTTTAATTGAGTTTCTTGTCTGGATATTATACCCTTCTCAGATACATTATGTGTAAATATTTTCTCCCATACTGTGGGCTGTCTTTTCACTTTTTTGATAGTGTGCTTTGATGGACAAAAGTTTTTAATTTTGATGAAGTCCAATATATCTATTTTTCTTTGGTTGCTTGTGCTTTTGATGTCATGTCTAGGAAGCCATTACCTACTCAAAGTTCATGAAGATTTACACTTATGCTTTCTTCTAAGAGTTTTATAGTTTTAGCTCTTACATTTAGGTCTTTTGATCCATTTTGAGTTAATGTTTGTATATGGTGCAAGGAAGGGGTCCAAATCCATTATTTTACATGTGGATACCAAGTTGTCCCAGCTCTATCTGTTGAAAAGACTATTTCTTCCCCATTTAATAGTCCTGGCACCCTTGTCGAAAATCAACTGGCCATAAGATAAGCTCCTTCACATTGGTCTTGGTCATGATTTTTTGATTCGACACCAAAAGCAAAGGCAACAAATCAAAAATAAACAAATTGGACTACATCAAACTTAAAAGCTTCTGTACAGCAAAGGAAATCATCAAAAAAATGAAAAGGCAACCTACTGAATGGTAGAAAATATTTGCAAATCATATTCTGATAAGAGATTAATATCCAAAATATATGAAAACTCATCACAACTCAATAGCAAAAAAGCAAACAATTCAATTAAAAAATGGGCAGAGGATTTGAATAAGTATTTTTCCAAAGAAGAGACACAAGTGGCCAACAGGTACATGAAAAGATGCTCAGCATCACTAATCATCAGGGAAATGCAAATCAAAACCACAATGAGATATCACCTCACATCAGTTAGAATAGCTATTACAAAAAAAAACAAGAAATAAGTGTTGGCGAGGATGTGGAGAAAAGGAAACCCTTGTGCCCTGTTGGTGGGAATGTAAACTGGTGTAGCCACTATGGAAAACAGTATGGAGTTCCCTCGAAAAATTAAAAATACATCTACCATATCCAGCAATTCCACTTCTGGGTATTCATTCAAAGAAAATGAAAACACTAATTCAAAAAGATATATGCACCTCATGTTCATTGCAGCATTGTTTACAATAGCCAAGATACAGAAACAACCTGTTTCCATCAAGGGATGAGTGGATAAAAAAGATGTGGTATATATACACAGTGGAATATAATTCAGTCACAAAAAAGAAGGAAATCCTGCCATTTGTGACAAGATGGATGGACCTTGAGGGCATTATGCTAAGTGAAATAAGTCAGACAGAAAAAGACAGATGCTGTATGATCTCATTTATACGTGGAACCTAAAACATTAACAACAAAAACTCCACCAAGCTCATAGATACAGAGAACAGACTGGTGGTTGCCAGAGGTGGGAGTGAGGAGTGGGGATGAGTGAAATGGATGAAAGAAGTCAAAAGGTACAAACTTCCAAGTATGAAATAAATAAGTCCTGGGGATGTAATGGACAGCATGGTGACTATAGTTAATAATACTGTATTGCATATTTGAAAGTTGCAAAGAGAGTAAATCTCAGATTTTCTCATCACAAGAAAAAAATGTTTTGTAACTCTGTATGGTGACAGATATAAATTAGACTTATAATAACGCTATATGTCAATTATACCTCAATTAAAAAAAGAAAAGAAAAAAGTCGATTGGTCATAGATGTATGAGTTAATTTCTGGACTCTACCTTCTATGCCATTGATCTTTATATTTATGTTAATGCCAGTACCACACTGCTGTTTCTTTGAAGTAAGTTTTGAAATCAGGAAATGTGAGTTCTCCCACTTTGTTCTTCCTTCTGAAGATGGTTTTCACTATTCTGGGTTCCTTGCAGTTCCATGTGAATTTTAGCATCAGCTCGCCTGTTTCTGTAAAAATGGCAGTTGGAATTTTGACAGGGATTGCATTGCATCTGTAGATCAATTTGGGTGGTATTGCCATCTTAACAATATTAAGTTTTCCAATCCAAGGGCACAGGACATCTTTCCATTTATTTAGGTATTCTTTAATTCTTTTCAGCAACGTCCTGCAGTTTTCAGTGTTCAAGCCTTGCACCTCTTTGGTTAAATTTATTCCTGAGTATTTTCTTCTTGTTTAAGTTGTTGTAAATGAAGTTTTCTTGATTTCATTTTTGGATTGTTCCTTATAATGTATACAACACACCTCACTTTTGTATATTGATCTTGCATCCTGCAAATTTGCTGAACTTATTAGCTATAATAGCTTTTTTTGTAGCTTCTTTAGGGTTTTCTCTATATAAGATCATGTCATCTGCAAGTAGAGAGAGTTTTATTTCTTCCTCTCCAATCTGGATGACTGGTTTTTGCTATTTGTTTGTTTGTCTGTTGTCCTGTTGAATAGAAGTATTAGGAGCAGAAGTCCTTTGCTTGTCCTTGATCTTAGGGAAAAACTTTAAGTCTTTCATCATTAAGTATGATGTTAGCTGTAGGTTTTTCACAGATGCCCTTTATTAGTTTGAGGAAGTTCCCTTCTGCCTCTAGTTTGTTGAGTATTTTTATTATGAAAGGGTATTGGATTTAGTCAAATGCTTTTTCTGCTTCTATTGAAATGATCATGTGGGGTTTTTTCCTTTATTCTATAATATAGTATATTTCATTGATTCATTTCATCTGTTGAAATAACCTCAGATTCCTGGAATAAATCCCACTTGATTGATTCCATTAAAAAGGTGTATAATCCTTTTTACATGTTGCTGAATTTGGTTTACTGATATTTTGTTGAAGATTCATAAGACATATTGGTCTGTAGTTTTCTTTCTTATGATATACTTTTCTGGCTTTGGTATCAGGGTCATAGTGGCCTCACAGAATGAGTTAGGAAGTGTTCTTTTCTCTTCTACTTTTGGAAGAGTTGTGAAGGATTGGTGCTAATTCTTCTTTAAATACATTGTAGAACTCACCAGTGAAGCCATCTGGTCCTGAGCTTTTCTTTGATGGAAGGTTTTTGATTACTGATTCAATCTCCTTACTTGTTATATAGGTCAATACACATTTTCGACGTCTTCTTGAGTCAGTGATGGTAATTTATGTCTTTGTAAGAATTTGTCCAGTTCATCTAGGGAATCTAATTTGTTGGCATATCACTATTTATATTATTTCACTATAAGCTTTCTAATCCACCTCTTCCCTATAGTTATGCAGCACTGATCTGGCATACATTTTGTGTATCTTCCATGAATTCAATGCTGATGCTGCTCATGTGATGCTCCAAAACAACGCCAAAACGATTGCTTAGTCATTCCTTCCTCAAAGGATCCTTTTCTCTTATCCTCAATTTCATCAAATCTGCCTTTAATAAGCTGTGACACCACTAAACCTTCCCTTCAATAACACTCATCACAATTGTAGTTTTATGATTATTTGTGCTAAGTTTTATAGTCTCTATGTTTTGTGTCTTTTTTCCCACCAGTATCTCCCCAGTATCTAGCATAAATCTGGCACATAGTAGATAGTCAACGAACTTATTGAATAAATAATTTCATTGAATTGAATTGAAGTGAATGAATGAATTGATGAATTAATTGTGTTTAAAAGAACTCAAAGGATTGCGTAGTTCAAAGAAGTAAAAAAAAATCAATGAGAACCATACCATAATAGTCAGCAAAGGCCTGATGAGGCAAAAGTAAAACTGTTATAACAAGTTATAAATCATAAAAACAAGCAGTATGACTCTAGACCTTGAGTCCTCCATTGAATTGCATTCCAGAAATCTTATTTTAAAGTCCAATTAAACAAATTGTATTTGGGTGAGAGTTGCCATAGTGTCATCTTAGAACGCTATCACGGGTAGTAAATATTAAAACTGTTCCAAATATGATAATTCTTGGATACTTCAGATCACACCCTGGGAACGTGCAGTGCCTTAGGGACATCACAGCAAACTACAATTATCGCAGCACAACTCAGCGGTTACAGACAACACAGGCTTGCTTTCAGGGATCTGTCAAAAATGCTGCACCAGCATTGGGCCTCCCAGCCTTCTGCTATGCTCTGGGCTGAGAGAGACAATGTCCTGGCATAAAGCAAGCAGGCAGAAGTAGCTCTTACAATCCTTAGGGTATGAGGGCAGCCACTAACCCTTTCCCCAGAAAATGGCCTTCACACCACTAGCAGCACAAGTGTTTGATGTTATCCATGCTAATGACAGCATTAATGTAGTGGGAAGTATGACAAGTTTTGTCAGAAATTTGGGAGGGACTTAATCCTGCCTCCATCATTACCAGTTGCATGACCTTGGAAAATGCATTTGACCTCTGTAGAACATTAAGCCAGATAAGTCGTTGAAACATTTTCAGTAAGCTCTCCTGTTAACAATTTTTAACCATGGACCTTGTGCTTCAAAATATTATGTCTAGAAAAAGTCACTTAGTGAGCAATAATTAAGTGTTTCACTTTCTGTTTTGTGAAAAATTCTGACAAATCTCTAAGGGGGATTAGGAATGGTGGTGACACAAATGAGGGAAGCTGTAGCAGGCAGAGAGCAGCGCAGGCGACTGGGCTGGAGGGAGGTGTCAATCTCACCGAGTAATTCAGCAACAATTTGATGTCCTGTTTTTATGGAACAAAGACCTATAAAACTGAACACATTAGGGAAAAAGCCCAGCAAGAGTATGATTTCGTCTAGGGATTTTGAAATCTTGAAAATAGCTCACGACACTCCATTACTATCTTCGTAATTATTCAAAGATCTCAGGCTGGACACCACCACACAGGACATCCCAGAAGTCCCTAGGAAAAGTGTGCTCCAGGACGAATTTCTATTCACTGAGCTTTGGGGTCCCGGCCTTCTACAGTCAAATTAAGGAATGTTTTTTTAGAGGGGGGTAGTTATCCCTTGTACATAGAAATCACATGTAAGAACCCTCCAACAATGAAATTACACAACTGAAAGGAAAATATATCTTTCTTGCAAATATTTACTTTATAAATATTTTCTGTCAGTGCTTTAAATTTATATTATGCATTCTCAGTGGGGCACTACTACACCAAACAGGACAAAAATTGTTCCTTGGGGAGTGTTAAAAAAAATCTTAATATTGCAATGTTATATAGCCCTCTGAAGCTCAACCCTATCTAATAAAACCTTATTCCTTAGTATTTAATTCCTCTTGTTGGGTTTTGGGTTTTTAGGCGTATCACATGAGTAGCATTGACACTGAAATCATGGAAGGTACACAAAATGTATGCCAGATCAGGTCTACAGAACCACGGCTAACAGAAGGCTGAGAATCAAGGACCTGCTCTTGCTCGACGGTTCCATCTCAGAGTCACATTTCAAGAGATGGCCTGCACATGGCTCTGGGCTGCTGCTGGCCTGCTGAAGGCTGTTGATGTTTATTCTTCACGTTTCTGTGTGTGAGTGGACTTTGAGAATTAAATAAAAATAGTTTACATTTTATTATTTAACTCTACAAAAATTATTTGATACATTATCAGTTATGACAAGTGCTGAAAAGAAAAAGGTCAACAAAATCTGCGTATCTAGTAGCTAAATTAAAAGCTATGTTCTCACATCGAGCAAAAGTCTAAAGTTAAGTTTACTAAAAGTAATTAAGAAATTAATTTTTCAATAGTTTCACTCTTGCCAGAAAAATAACACTTTTGAGTGATTTTTTTTAAAAATTTGGTTACATTACTATCATTATTATGTATTTATATACATTGCTAGAATTTGTCCCCTTTCTGGAATTTAGTTCCATTAGACTTCTTTGAGTTCCACAGCCCTCTGTTTTTTTTTGAAATATGATTTTCTTAGTTTGTCTAATTTTTCCTCATTTAAGGATGGAAGTGGGGCTGGCCCTGTGGCCACGTGGTTAAGTTCCCGTGCTCGGCTTCGGTGGCCCAGGGTTTCACTGGTTCGGATCCTGGGCATGGACGTGGCACCGCTCATCAGGTCACGCTGAGGCGGCGTCCCACATGCCACAACTAGAGGGACCCACAACTAAAATATACAACTATGTCCTGGGAGGCTTTGGGGAGAAAAAGGAAAAATAAAATCTTTAAAAAAGAAAAGGATGGAAGTGATTCTCTGTCACAACTTTCTACATTCTAACTGGAGCAGAATGCCATTTATTTTAATTTTGCCATTTTGATAAAGGGGAAAAGCCAATAGTATACAGGGATTTTATATTTGATTTAAACTTTTAAGGACATAAGGGCATGGCAGCATCTGTGATGAGAATTTCTCCAGTCCAAAGACACACTAGGCAATTTACTCTGAAGGGAGTCTCAGTACAGGGAAGGAGCCAAATGAAATTTTTAGAAATGGGCCACAACACTGGGGACAATGCTGATTCTCAGACTGTGGGGCTAAAGCTCTTCAAGCCCTTCTTATGTAAAGTCACTTGGTCCTCACCTTCAGACTAAAGTTTCTCATGGTTTCCTTTTAGCATCACAAGCATATGTGAAGCCTCATTGGCTTTTTCTTTGGTCTAGCAAGAGATGTTGGTCAAAACAGTGTAAATGCCAGACTAGATCGAAGATCGAGAGAGGAGTTCTAGTTTCTGATTCCCTGTGTGGTGACCCTGTGTGGGGCACAGATTATGGAAGCCTGGAGCTAATCAGAGCATGTATTCTTCTGAAGTTCTGAGTTCTGAAAAGTGATCATTTTCCTCAATTGAGGGGTTCTTGTACACCAAGTAAAGGAAGTGATGAGTTAGCTGAAAACTGAATGTAAAAAAATCTGAATAGAAAAAAAATATAACATTTTGCTGTGTAATAAGATTTGATTTATTTATAACCCCATTCATCCTAAAGCTTTAAAATACTTCTTTGGAAACCACTGATCATTTCTCGAAGGTTCCTTTCAAGGCCAAGGTTATAAGTAAAGCCGCTAAGCTCCTTCCCCCTGGCTTTGGGAAACAGAGGCCAGTGAAACTCCCAATTTGTTCAGAGTCCAAAATACAAAAAGCAGTTCCAAACTTAATCAAAACGTTCAAAGCTCTTCCCATCATTAAGAGAGGCAAACAGCTTGTTCTGTTATTCTACTGTTACACGGTTAGACCCGAGACAAAGGAACTGCCCTGGCATCTGGTCCCCCCTTATGACCAAAAGGATGTATTTGTGTCACAGCTGGCCATGGTGAAGGTCACTGACTCTGGTCCCTCGGTTTTGTAGAACTTTGTAATCTACGATGCACACTATCCAGTTTTCATGAGGTAGACAGCTAAGGCAAAACCCATCAGCATCTTTGGGAAGCTGACAGGCATAGCCCAGTACCTATATATTTCGACTTGCCCATCAGATAGCTAATACAGAAAAGAGTCAAGGTACCCAGAATGCTAATAATAAAGGACTGGGACATGCCAGCCATGCCTCCTCCAGTTCTTTCCTTGGTTTTGTTACTATGAGCTCTCTCTACGTTTGAATGACAAGATTCACCACTCAATGATCCAGTTCAGAAATGCAGCATCATCCATTACAATGCAGCTCCACCTAGTTCTACTCACCAAATTCTCTGATGTCTACAAAGCAAAGCAGAGTAAAGCAGAGACTGCAGCTAGCTGCCACCTACTATCTATTTATACTTCTCCCTCAGCAATGGAAGCCCCAAATGTTGGCTAGGCATATGGAACCCCAAAATAAAGACGACATTCTCCCTTGTAGCTTGGTGTAGCAATGTCAATAATTTTTCACTAATGGGACAGTAGATGTGACTTCTGGAAGTTGCCTTTAAAGGGAGACTGAAAGCCCTTTTCCTTCTCTTTTCCTCTTCTCTCTTCTATCTACTGGCTAGAATGCAGGTATGAGGGCAAAGGTGGAGCAAGCAGTGTGGACCCCAAAATGGGATCTACATGGTGAGGATGATGAACCCTGGGAATCTGATCATCGTGCAGCTTCCCATCAGCCCCAGATCTGACTTTCACTTGAAGTAGGAAAAAAACCTCTACCCTGTTTAACCCTCTGTTATTTTGGAGTAGCTGATGCTCACAATCAAATCTAATTAGAATTTGGTACCCAGAAGTCTGGTTCTGCAAGTAACAGAACTAGACATGACTTAATGAAAGCGCTCAAGCAGTGAAAGACAAGCACACCGGAAAACCAGTGATGCTTGCTATTCTGTGGCAAATATTTGGTAGTAAAGTGACCATAGAAACCTTGACAGGCAGGGTCAACGGCAGGAGAAATTCAGAACGTAGGTGTGTACTGGATGATTCTTGCTGCCTTCAAGGAAAAGATCAACTCAGGAAGGAACTGAATAGCGTGAAAGCAGAGAAAGTAAAGAAGATAGCTCGGCTAACAGAGGGATATCTGCCTGCAGCCTGCAAACTAACTTCACAAAAAGTCTGGTAACGTGGGGTTTTGCAGGGCTAAGAAAGGTGGTATGCTCTGAATCAACAGTCATAGCTGGAAATAAGACTGTGGCCCCAAGTGTTTTGCAAGCTATTTCTATTAAGAATTATCTGTCAGACAATGAGAGCCAGTCCAGCAGCAAATATCAGAATAAAAATATTTTCTTCCTACCTAAGCCTATTGTTCCATATGCCCTCTAGGTAGCTGTCATTTTGTTGAGAGGAAGAGATGGGAAGAGCATGGAGGTCAGTATTTAAAAGAATAATCTTAAGGCTTAAAAATCATAGGGGCTGGCACGATGGTGTAATGATTAAGTTCATGTGCTCTGCTTTGGTGGCCCAGGGTTTGCAGGTTCAGATCCCAGGTGTGGACCCACGCACTGTTCATCAAGCCATGCTGCGGCAGCATCCCACATACAAAATAGAGGAAGATTGGCACAGCTGTTAGCTCAGGGCCAAACTTCCTCACCAAAGAAAAACAATTACATATAGACAACATCTGCTATTGTTAATTGCCAATGAACTGGCTGCAAGTAAATAAATTGGAAGCCTACCAAGCATTTGGAAAAGTATATTGCCAAGAAACTGCAAACTTTGAAAATCCAAAACTGTTTAACCTTCAAAGCGATCCTTGGGCACTCAAACTCATAGCAGGAAGAAGCAGGATACCAAAGTTTAGCAGCTTCTAAATGCGATGAACTCTTCAATGCCCACTTCATATTGGCCCTGGAGGATGCAGCACAAGGCAGACTTCCCAGTAGGCAGAGTTAGAGAGTATGCAGGAAAGTGGGCATCCTCCTGATGAGGATGGCCTGCCATCAAGGCTGCCAGATGAGCCAGTCAAGGAACTCAGTGCTGGAGAAGAAGCCTCATCCACCCATCACAATATACTCGGTGTTTGGAGAGCAGGTAACTTGGCTCCATCCAGATCTGATGGACAGGACTGAATCCGTCCTGGCGGGCCTGGACTTTGAGCTGCACACTATAAATGGAAGAGATGGATGGGATTTGAGGTGTCTCTCCGTTGGATAGGTAAGTCTGTTCTATGTGTGAAAAAAAGAGTATGCACAGATACTTGGGTGGCCAAAGGGGAGCACTGTGGCTGAAATCTTAGTGCATTCATTTTCCAATGCTGTTCTAGCAAATTATCATAAGTTTAGTGGCTTAAAACAAAAAAATGTATTATCTTACTGTTCTATAGGTCAGAAGGCCAACACAGGTCTCAGTGGGCTAGGATTAAGGTGTGGGCTGGGCAGTGCTCCTTTCTGGAGGCTCTACAGGAGGATTCGTCCCCTGCCTTTCCCAGTTTCTAAAGGCCACCTGCATTTTTTGGCTCATGATCCCCTTTCTTCCTTTATAAAGCCAGAAATGGTGAGTGAGTCTTTTCCTCACGGAATCTCATTGACTCTCCTGTAGTCACATCTGCTTTCTGACCACAGCCAGGAAAAGTTCTCCACTTTTAAGAATCCACATGGGCCAGCCTGGTGGCAGAGTGGTTAAGTTCATGTGCTCTGCTTCAGTGGCCCAGGGTTCACAGGTTCAGATTCCGGGCATGGACCTACAGACCACTCATCAAACCATGCTGTGGCGGTGACCCACACATAAAATAGAGGAAGATTGGCACAGATGTTAGCTCAGGGACAATCTTCCTCAAGCAAAAGAAAAAAGAAAAGAAAGAATCTACATGATTAGATTGGGCCCACCAGGATAATCTCCCCATCTCAAGGTCATTACCTTAATCACATCTGCAAAGTCCTTTTTCCATGAAAGGTAATATGTTCACAGGAATATTCTGGGAATTAGCATGTGGATATCCTTGGGGGACAATCATTCTGCCTACCATAGCTAGTTATACCTCCATGACTGTTTTTCTCTTCTTCAAAAGTAGAATCTCCATGTTATTTACTGAAAGCAGAGAACATCACTGCCCAAAATAAAGACCATGTTTCCCAGTTTCCTTTGATGTTTGATGTGATTGAATTCTACCATGGAATTTAAGTGGAAAGAGTATATTCAGCTTCTGGAAGTTGCCTTAAAGAGAGATGCATTTCTTTCTCTTTCTCTTTTATCCTTCCTGCTGGCCAACATGCGCACAGGAGGAATAAAGCTGGACCAGGTATCTTGGACCATGACATACAAAGAAGCTGCATAATGAGGGTGACAGAGTAATGAGACAGGAGACTGCCTCCCACTTGGTCGTGGAACCACCATATCAACCCTGTGTTTTTAATGTGAAGGAAAACAATTAGCTTCTAAGCTTCTGTTATTCGGGAGTTTTGTGCTCAGAGTCAATCCCACTCCTACCAAACATACAAGGTACAGTGATGTTGCCAATCTAAAGTGGAGAAAACGAGACAAACGGACAGGGAATGAGAAAAAGGGATTTGGGATTTCTCCAGGCTTTGGCCAGCTAAAGGAGGAGAAGTGACCGGTATGGCCATGGCCACAAAAAACAAAACAAAATAAAACAAGAAAAACCTCAAGAAGAAGGTGTAACCAAGGGGACACCACAGAAGCATAGGACTCAAATACGGGAGCCTTCCTCACTATGGGAGTCTTTGATGAAGTGTTTGTCTCTGCAAACTTTGGAAGAGTCAAATTTTAATTTTAAAAGTTAAGATCTTATCAGTTTTCACTGGCGAAAAAAGAACTAAAATCTCAGTGGCTTTAAACAACCAAAGTTTATTTCTTGCTCACTGTTCATGTCCAACAAGGGTCAGGAGTGAGCTCTGCTCCTTTTGCTAACTCAGGGACCCAGGCTGCAAGAAGCTCATCTTAATGTGCACCTCCTGCTCACAGCAGCAGGAGAAAGGGAGCATAGTGAATCACACCCCGGCTCTTTAGAACAGTGCTCAGCAAAACAGCGCTATTCTCAATAGTCAAGAGGTGGAAGCAACTCAAACGTCCACTAATGAATGAATGGACAAACCAAAGGTAGGTTACTCATACAATAGAATATTATTCAGGCTTTAAAAGGAAGGACATCCTGTCATGCTACAACATGGATGAAACTTGAGGACGTTATGCTAAATGAAAGAGGCAGTCACAAAAAGACAAATACTGTCCGATTAATTCCACTTACCGGAGGTACCTAGAGTAGTCAAATTCATAAAGACAGAAAGTAGAATGGTGGTTACCAGGGGTTGGGGAAGGGAGAAAAGGAAAGTTGTTTAATGGGTACGGAGTTTCAGTTTTGCAAGATAAAAAAGTTCTGGAGATCTATTTCACAAGCACATTCATGTGAATATGCTTAACACTACAGAATTATACACTTAAAAGTGGTTAAGATGGTAAATGTTATGCTGTGTGGTTTTTACCGCAATGAAAAAAAAAACAACGGTGCTCAGGAAAGACAAATGTCACTTGTTCACATTTAATTAGCCAAAGCAAGTTACATAGCTATGCCTAACTTCGAAAGCGGGGGGGAGGGAAAGCACAGTCCTAGCAAGGACCCACAAGGAGCACGGCAGATGTACTGGTGCACAGCACTAATTATTATCACAAGCTCCTCTCCTGGGCACGAAGCATTCCTCTCACCTTCCTTTCTGCATACGAAATGCATTCACTCACTCCCTTTCCAGGGAGGATAACTCAAAAGTCCCAGTGATGGCATCAAGCCCAAAGCCTGGAGTCTCTGGGTGATCTTCCCATCAGGGGATAACGGGCAAGGGGCCTCTGCAGCAGGTCCGTCTCCTCTTGATCCAGAGATGCGCCCTCCCCAAACACACACACACACACACACACACACACACACACACACACACATCCAGAGGGGGAGCAGGATCAGCATAACTGATAAACGTTCACATTACAAATAGGAAGAACGGGGGAACTGGCCTGGTGGCGTAGTGGTTCAGTTCGCACATTCTGCTGCGGCCACCCAGGGTTTCGCCAGTATGGATCCTGGCACAGACCTAGCACTGCTTGTCAAGCCATGCTGTGGCGGCATCCCACATAAAGAGGAGGAAGACCGGTACATACGTTAGCTCAGTGACAATCTTCCTCAAGCAAAAAGAGGAAGATTGACAACAGATGTTAGCTCAGGGCCAATCTTCCTCACAAAAACAAAAACAAAAGGAAGAATGGAAACGTGACAGTCACTGACCTGTTACAATTCTGATGTTAGACTGGGCAAAAGTTTAGACCCCCCACCCCGAAGGTGAGAAACGTTCTCTGAATAGCTCCATGTGGGTTTCCTAGCAGGGGCTCCTCTGCCTATTGAGCTCCACAGTTCTTGGATTTTCCCTTTGGGAGGCTCTTCGTTTCCCATCATCCTTCTTGGCCTTGTCTGAGGTAGGTGTTGGAGGAGACAGCTGCCTCAGAGGTGGAGCTGCTTTATCAGCCTACTACCCACCTATAGATCCTAGGGGGTCCGAGGGTCATTTTAAGGCTCAAATAGCCACAATCACATTTAATCCCGGTTGGTGCCTCTTTTACCGGTAAAACTCTTCCAAACTTAAACTTGGCTGACTTGTACCTACCCCCATGTTTTCTTTCTCCCATATTCTTTCATATTTTTTTGCCGTATTTCTGCGCTCTCTTGCCCCAGTGACTGTCTGTTTGTCTGTCTGACCCTCCTTCCCTCCCTAATTGTAGGTTCCTTGAACCTAGCAGTGGGAGCAACACTTTTTCCCCTGTTTAGGTCATTTTGAGTCTTTTGGTCCAATTGAAAGGAATTTTAGGGCCCCGCGGCCTAATCCACGCTCAGTGATCTTATCAGTGCTGCAAAGCTGAGTTTTAATAGGGCTTTGTTGCTCCAAGTAGCAATTTTATCTTCCATGTTTGTGTGGAACCAGTGCCTTTTCCAACCTTAAAAGTCTCTGAATTTGTAGACTCTCTCGTCTCTTTTATTCTTACTAATTGACCAATTCTTCTCTGAACATATCTCTTTCTTGTAAGATCTTACCAAATGCAGCTATACCAATAGCAACCAATAAACAGTAATAATAATTTGTTTCCAACCTCTTCCCTAAAATTAGGTGTGTCTTTCGCCTTCCAATGTACTGCAGACAACACTTTTACCAAACGTTTCACCACTAGAAAATGTGGATTTCCATTCCTCCAGTCTTCACTACTAATTTCTTTGACTCACCCTGACCAGCTGTTATGTCAATGCCACATATTTTAGGGTTTATTTCATTATTAAAGCAGCATCCCACTCTTGGGTTCCAAGTTCTGTATCATTTCAGGATAAGATAGATAATCCTGTGGTAACAAATTTCCCCCAAATACCAACAGCTTAAATAAAAGGGTTATTTTCACTTGTCTGCTAGAGGGGGTCTTCCAAAGGCTCTGTTCGCCGTGGTCCCTCAGGGACACAGACAGTCTCCATCTCAGCATCTGCTTCCATTCTCATAGCTTCAAGGGGAAGGCAGGGTGCTCCTTAAAGCTGGAAATATTTGGTAAGCAACACTGATAGAAGCTCTAAAGCTCTGGGTTCAGTTGCAGAAAACAGAACCCACTGTGTCTAATTTAAGGAGGAAGGGATTGACTCAAGGATTCAGTGGCTTATGGGATAGCTGGGAGGACTAAAGAAATAGACTCTAGGTGAGCTTTCAGATAACTCTCCCAAGTCACACCCCAGAAGCAGGTCATCAACGGGGCTGTGCTCCTTCTGCAAGCAGGAATCCACTAGTGTCAGGACTCCATGAAAATAAAAACACTTTCTCAATCAGGAAGCCACTCTCGCTGCCGGTTCCAGACCATACCACTCCTGCTACAGTGTATGTCTACAGAGTGGATGCGGGGAGCCCTGCCTCTCCAAACCCACAAAGCTCGTGCCTGGGAGTTCTGCTGGTGTTGCCAGAGGTAAACAGAAAGCAGCAGACACAGTAGACATGGCTAAGTGTGGCCTTCTCCTAATCTTCAGCTTTCTGAATCTCATGCTAGTGCATCTGATTCACCAAATCCAAATCACACCCAGAACCCGGGGTGCTGTGGGCTCTGGAATACGGTTTTTCAACTCCAACATCTACAGTGCAGGGAGGCACGCTACAAAGACGGGGCTGAGCAACAGCCAACACATCCATCCCCTCACACATGGCAGTAGACCACGGTGCAGGGCAGCACATTCCATGGCAACAGCAAAGCTGTAGAACTTAAGCATAAAATGTAAAGGTTATAATTTTTATCCCAGCCTACATCAATTTTAAGAGGTTTACACTGATTACTCCTAGTCAGGCCCCTAGGGATTCAAGAAAAGTTAAACTTTTCCTGTGCTCTCCTTTATAATCTATGGAGGAATATAATATACTTTGTTCAAACAAAATATGTTGAGTACTAGGCTTCGGGCACACATGCATTCCCATAGTTTAGTGTCTTCAATTTTAACACTGATTCTATCAGGCAGTGTATCAGTCAGGGATTGTATTCAGCGGTATGTCACAGACATCCATCTGCCGTGGCTTGGTCAAGAACAGTGTTTCTTTTCCATACCTAACAAGTAGCCTGGACTGGGGCAATCCAGGGCCAGTACAGGGACCCAGACTTCTGTCTTTCTCCTCCTAAACTTGTGGCCCTCATCCTCACAGACATAAGATAGCTCTTCTACTTCCAGACATTATCATCACCTTCCAGGATGGAAGAAAGGGAAAAACAGAGGCCGAAGGCAGCTGCTGGGCTGGGTCTGCCCCGCAACAGTGGTGTTTACGCTCCTACCTCCTGACTTCCGCTCACGTCTCAGTCCCCAAAACAGTGTCACACAGCAACCTCTCTCTGCAGGGGAACTGGGGAACTAAAGTGTTTTAGGCTAGGACTATCACCCAAGTCAGAATCCTGTTAGTAAGGAAGAAGGCGAGCATGAATACAGGGAGACAACTAGCAGAGCCTGCCTTGGAAAAACATTATCATCATCATTTTACAACAACGAAACCAGGGTCCAAAGAGGTTAAGTAATGGATCGTAGCTGAATGACTTGGGATTTGAATTCTGACGGCAAATTCAAGGCATTTATTTAAATAGCTAAAACTTTAAAAAAAATTTTTTTGACATATAAAGAGGCAAATTGGCTAAAGATTCTGGAGCACAGAAGTGGGAACAGCAATGAGAAAAGGGGAAAGGATGAGGTCTTCTGTGGAAATAGCACAATCCCCTGCTTAAAAACAACAATAAACTCAAAAAAGGTCTGTGCTTAAAAGCAGCCTTAAAGATTATGGCACATTTTCAGGCTAGTTTTCCACTGCTGGGTAAGAATTTATGGCCTTGTGGCTGGAATTCATTCTGACCTGTCAAACTCATTTTACTGCCTCTATTAACTCTTACCTAGTGTTTGAGAATTCTAATAGTTATTAACCAAGCTAACCTGAAAATCCTCTCCAACTGTCATAAGGTGTTTTCTGGAATGACTCATTTGATTCTCATTTTCCTAAACCCAGAATTTTTTGCTTTCTTTGAGAAAAGGAAGTGGTCTGATCTACCCTGAAAGGCAGGACCCCGTGAATAGTGACACATTCACAGATGTGAATGGATGAGCTATTGGATGTTTTTTTTTTTTCTGCTTTATCTTCCCAACCCTCCGTGTACACAGTTGTATATCTTAGTTGCAGGTCCTTCTAGTTGTGGGATGTGGGACGCTGCCTCAACGTGACCTGATGAGCAGTGCCATGTCCGTGCCCAGGATCCGAACACTCGGCCGTCGCAGCGGAGCGCGTGAACTTAACCACTCAGCCACGGAGCCGGCCCCTATTGGATGTTTCTTAAAGCGCCCACGGTTTGAAAGAAATGCAGAAGACATCACACCTGGGTGACCAACCTCCCCCCTTAGAGGGCAGGAGTGGCCCTGCGTGAGAGTGTGCTAGCAATGGCAGTAGTCTACAAGGATGTGTAACTCAGCCGAGGGCTCTGCCACAACCCCTCACTGCTTTTGGCACCTTGCAGCTTGTGGTTTTCCCCTAAGGGGATGGGATGTGTCCCTACTTTGCGGTGTCCTCCCCATGAACCTTGGGGATTCCCCTCCCTCAGCTCTGGCCTCCTTGAACCTGGCTGGCTCTGGCACCGGACATACTAACTAACGATCTGGCAGAAAGGGATGGCTGAATGAACGTAGCTCAATCCCCAGTTCTAGCTACTGAGCATGGCTAATTCACCCCCAAATAGTCATTTGGGAGCTACAAAGACCAAATTAATTACACTCTTGTGAGTTTAAGCAGCAATAACAAGAAGAAGGAGAGGAAAATAACACAGAGATTAAACCTGAAAAGGACTTGGGGGTGGGAAAACTGTCTAAAACGTACTTGGGGTAAAGAATCTGCACACAGATTAAATTTGATTGAAAGCTGGGAAAAACAAAAACTGGGTTCCTGTTGGAAGATCAGAGAATGCCCTGGACGGTCTTGCTGTTAATGCAGTTACAAGGTATGCTTGTATAATCATTGAAATAATAAAGCCTTGAAAGGGTGGGGCTTGTGGGCTTTGTGCAAGTTGGGTTCCCTTTGAGGCTGTGGGGCCAGGGGATTTCATCTTGCCAGGGGCTCCAGGAGCTGCCTAGAGCACTACCAGGGAAGATGGGAGGAGGTGCTTTTCTAGTGTCAAAAAACAAAATTCAACTGAGTATACTGGAAGATCTAATTGTCTTTACCAAATGATTCAGGAATCTAGCAAGCAGAGATGCCCCAAGGAGTTACACAAAATGGAAAGCTTTTATAGAAAGGACAGTGGGGCAAGGAAGTCATTAACAAAGGAAAAATGAAAGTTCCTTGAGGAAAGTAAGAGTTCACGGTGACAACGGCTGCTCATTGGCTGAGCTGGGGTGTTTTCCATTGGCTGTGCTTGTTGCTGGGCTAACAGAAATCTCCCTTTCTCCCGCCAGGGTAGTAGAGAGACTTTCCTGTCGGAGATGTGAGGGATAACGCTTCCCATCTGGGCTGACTGGCACAAGTGGTAGGGCATGAGGGCTCCCTCTAGAGGCCTCCCCCACTCCACTCTTAGTTGAGGTTTCCTTTATTAATTTTCACACCAGGAATCTGGAGGTGTGCTGTTTTTAGTCACCCTTCAGGCTCCTTGCACGTAGAGAAGAGGAAAGTGAAGGAAGCAGTTAGTGCCAAGCACCACCTGAGGAGAGATGGAGCACAAAGCACAAGGTGAGGTCTATAGGGGAAGTTGCACTCACACTTATTAACCCACTTCCTGCTTTGGAAGTGGGTTAACAGGTCAACAGGCTTTTACAGACATATGTCATTAGAATCTAAGTACCAGCATTCAGCAATTATTTGTTGAAAGTTAAGGCCTAGTCTAGAATTCTCAAATTCTAGTATAAGAATCACATGAGAAGCTAGTTTGAAATGCAGATTCCCAGGTCCCGCCATAAAAGATTCTGATTCAGTAGGTTGGGGGTTGGAGTCCGGGAATCTGCATTATTATCAGGCAGCTCTGTGATGTAGGATCTCTTGGACTATCCTCGTTACCTAGTAAAAGCTAAACGTGGTCTCTTCAAAAGTTGGCATCCAATTAAATAAGAGACTTGGCTAATAAAAATACAAACAAAATAGAGTACTCCTTTGCCACCTCCTGTCTCTCTCCTCTCTCCTCTCTCTCTCCTTTTTCTTAATGACAGTCATGACACCATAAATGGTGTTGTTTTCGATGTTGCTTTCTTACATTTCTGAATTCATTCACCTTTGGAATTCTTTGGCCTATTTACTGAAGAACAGTAACCGAACCTGGAATCACAGTGCTGTCAGAGGCAACAGCACAGATTCTAGACATGACTTCTCCAGCAATCCGCCATCACTTAGAGCAACAGCCGAAGCAAGCCTGCCCGTGCCTGCTGAAAGAGGGAAGGAGGGACACATCAACAAGGCGGTGATTTGCAAGTGATCCTTTCCTTTCAAAATTTCCCTTCGAGATTTGAAAATTAAGCACCTTTCTTCCAGAGGAAGAAAGTGCTGGAGCCCCAAAGATCCACAAGATTCATTAGGGCTGTGCAGTACCTTTAAAGTTTTTTCACTAAGACCCATCCTAAAAATACATTTCAAGTCAAAACCTAGAACACATACATACACACAAACACACACACCACACATATGTACATGTGTGTGTTTATGTGCAAATGTATGGGAAATGGAAACATTTTATAAGCACTACTTACTTTACCATGTGAAATGCACTCTGACATTTTCTATGGTCTGCCCTTTCTTTTCTTTTCCTTTTTCTCCTCTCTCTCTCCTTTTTCTTAATGACAGTCATGACACCATAAATGGTTTTGCCCTGCTGTGTGAAAAATGCTGGGGTTGGTGTAGGATTCCAACAGTTTTGAGTAGGAAAGAAGGGAAGAGGAGTTGGAATTGGAAAAGAAGTTCGTTCACTAATTTGTCCTCCCTTCTTCCTCAGGCAGTAACTCCCTTAATGTACCCCTTGTCTGTCTTGGCTAGGATAGTATCCACATCCTGTAGAGAAGACTTGACTGTCTTCTGCTCCTTTCTGCTCAGGTGTCTTTATCTCCTAACCTGGAATTCTAGCCACCCAACCAAATCATTCTCTGTGCCTACTCCTCTTACCCCAGGGCTGCCAGCAGAGGGCTGTGGTTATTCCCCGAGACCTCGAAAGCTCCTGAAGGTACAGGCTGAACCCTCCTTTGCCCAGAGTCCTGCTCAGGCAGGTGCAATCCTCTTCAAAGGGAAGAAAACCAATGCTGTTATCTATTTTGCAACTAAAGCTGTTATCTTCATCACTTGTAAATGAACTAAGAGACTCAAGGGACCCACGGTCCCCACAATCAACTTCTTCATACAACTAGCAAGCTGTACTTTCATCGTAGCTGTTTTATTATTTTGCGCAGTAAAAACACTCACAATTTTGTTCGCTGTTGTTGAAAGTGTTTAGCCTTGAAAAATATCAACTAAAGAAGCCAACTTTACGAGTTATTTTTCATCACAGAAGGAAAAAATTCACCATAGTCCCACCTTCGTTGTGACACCTTTTTATCTCCATAAAGAGAAACAATCCAACCCAGATTTCACACACTGCCCAGCATCTGTCCCACACAGATCTTCTTATTAAAAAGGTCTTCACCAGCTTTTTTTTTAAAAACCATCAGGCACTTTACAAATTAACTCTTTTCTAAGCTATCTTTATTCTAAACATTACTTTTAATGGTAAAATTGTTAACCTCTAAGTTTTTATCCAGCTCTAAAGCAAATAACTGGTTTTATCCCAGTTCTTTTGAGTATACTGTGATGCACTGAATGCCTGAAAGCAAGGAATCTATCAAGACAATTGACATCATGCCAGAAGGGCATAGGCACTAATTCAAAAAGGCTTTCACAGCAGGGCAATATGAGCGTCAAAAAAAGAACTGTAATAATTGCAGTAAGTTAAAGCACACCAAGCACATAAAAATCCATGAGTTCCCAAAGATATTCCAAAACAGAAAGTCACTGCCACTTAGAGTTTGCTAGGACACCAATTCATTATTCTGAAAATTAATAAAGAAAAAGTCAACCACTAAAATTAATTACTTGATGACATTCTTTAATATATATTTGCAGCCTCTGTGTAACCAAACTAGATTTGGCAATATTTGTAACGTCTTTAGTACATTTTCCTAAGATGAAAACTTTTGCCTTCTAATGCGAGTGTGAAAGTAACCTTGGGGCCAGCCCCATGGCTGAGTAGTTAAGTTCCCACACTCTGCTTCCGCCGTTCAGGGTTTTGCCTGTTTGGATCCTGGCCAAAGACCTAGCACGGCTCATCAGGCCACACTGAGGCAGTGTCCCACAGAGCAGAACTAGAAGGACCTACAACTAGAATATACAACTATGTACTGAGGGACTTTGGAGAGAAGAAAAAAGAAAAAAAAAAAAGATCGGCAATAGATGTTAGCTCAGGGCCAACGTTAAAAAAAATAATAAAAAAAATACTAACCTTGCCTACTTTCACTTTTTCTATAACTTTATATGAATGGAATTATCCAGCATGTCTTTTGTATTTGAACTCTTTCACATAGCATTCTGTTTCTGACATTCATCCCTGTAGAAATATTTTGTTTTTTTATTGCTGAGTAGTATTCCATTGCATGTATTTACCACAATTTGCTTAGCCATTCACTAGTGCTTTTCCTGTGTCTGTTAAAATGATCATATTGGGTTTTTTCCTTTATTCTATTAATATGATGAATTACACTGATTGATTTTCAGGTGTTAAACCAACTTTGCATTCCTAGGATAAACATCACTGGTGATGATGTCTAATCCTTTTAAATGTTGTTGGGTTTGATTTACTTACATTTTGTTCAAAATTTTTGCATCTATGTTCATGAAGGAGATTGGTCCGTAGCTCTCTCTTCTTTCCAGGTCTTTCACTGTTTTAGTATCAGGATAAAACTGATCTGATAAAATAAATTCAGAAGTGTTATTGCAATGCCAGTTTTAATGCCTTGCAGTACTTTGGGAAATATTAAATTATGCATATTTAAATGATGTATATTTAAATACATGTTTAAAATATAAAATAATCTCTTCTGACCTTGTTTGTTTTTCTAATTTCCATAACAAACATACTCTATTCATCTTCAAGCCTAGTTTGAAGTACACTGAATTAGTGAATGACTTGTAATCACAGATTTTTAGGAAATTCGACCTAAGCAATTTTAGGGATTATTGTTGTGAGATATCTAGAGGGGGGAAACCAAGACCCTTAGAGACCGCCAGACTCTTCCAGAACAGAACCTTCCCACTCTTACAGGTCTCTGTCATATATGGGTAGGAAGCATATAAAGCGCCTGCTATGTATATACTTACGTTTTAAAGTTAATGTGTCCCTGCACTCTTCTTCCTCCTTAGGAAGGCCCACACTGCTCCTATTTATACAATCGAAAGAAGGAGCAGCAAAACAATGAAACTCCAAGATCGCGTGGTTTTGGGGGGGGGGGAGGGGGCGGGTCACTAGTTGAACTGGGCATGCTCAGTCGCCAGGCAGATTTTTTTCGGTCAAGTGGAAACTACAACAGCGCGTACCGTGCGCGCGGAGAAGGGCGCGCCCCCGTGGAATTTAGAACGTTGCCGCAACCAATGGGGCCTCGCGGCCGGCTGCCGGGGCTCCTCATTGGAGGAGTGAGCGGCAAGCGAGTAGAGGGCCCCTGGGGGGAGCCGGGAGGTGCAGGTCGGAGAGGCCGGGTGCGCCGTGCCCTGCGCGTGAGCGGCGGCGGCAGGATCCAGCGGCCGTGCCAGCGCTTCCAGCACGTTGCTTTACTTTTTAGCTGCACGAACGTGGTCATTATGCCGAAGAGAAAGGTAAGTCTTACCAAAAAAGATTTCACAGGCCTTCAGATTGTGCTTACTGCAAATCTTGTCACTGCCATGGATTGCGCGGAACGCGCTCGGTAGTAACTGGGCGACGCTTGTTTTCAGATGCCTGTTGCAGACATTTCTCTCTCCCTCTCTCCGTCTTCATCGATCTCCGATTACTTTCCCTCCAGCGGCGCGGCTCCCCCTCTTTTTGGAACTCATTCTCTCTGGAATGGTTTCCACCTCCAACAAGAGGCAAAAGCGCTTTCCATTCCCCTTTCCAGGAGGGGAGTTTCCTCTGCAAACTGCCAGGTTGTGATTCGTGTGGAGGGAAAGCAGGGAGAGGGGGGAAACAAGTACGCGCAGACGGAGATCGGAAAAAGTCGGACAGATGTTGGGTTATTCCCGTGTGGGCCGTGGCCCCGCCGGGTGCGCCGCGATGGCCCCGAGGCTCAGGCAGGAGGAAAGCCATGTTTAAAATAGCGCTCACCCCCCGCTCGGCGCCGCCGCAGACCCGTATGTACCCACTCGGTGTCAATCAGGGCTGCGGGCGGCGCGGGCGGGGCCGGGACCTGCCGGCAGCTCGCGGCCGGAGCGGCGGAGTCGGCGGCGGCCGGGCGCCCACTGTGGCTGCCAGGGCAGGGCCCCGGACCGCGCCCGCGCGGGGAAGGCGGGCTCGGCGCTCTCCGCACCCCCCGCTGCGCCGGGCCGGCTGGGGTCCTGTTAGGCTCACCTGCCGCTCCTTGCGGACTGTTACGGCCCCTTCCGCGCGGGCGCGGACGCCAAGTGTTTGGCACGGGGACGCGGGTTTCCCTCCGAGTCCGGCTGCGGAGGGAAGGGAAGGCTTTGCTCCACCCTAAGGAAACCGGTGAGCGGCCGCTGTGCCTAAGAAGGTGCCTGGCAATCTCCCACCGCCTGGCCCGGTGTCTCCAACTGTGTCAACCAGCGAGGGTATTACATTTGAAGCAGAATTACAAGTAATGTCCTGCTTTATCAGTTATAGACTGTAGACTGATTTGTGTGTGTAAGGGAATATATTATTCAGAAATTTTAAAAATACAGGAGCTTTTGCCTTTCTTAGAGTTTGTTGTGCACGTACTATGTGCCTCTGACTGTGGGAAGAGTTGAGTTCCGTTGTCTCATTTAATCAGAGCACCTTCAGAAGTGTTCCCTCCATTGAAATGGGGCTTCGAGAGGTGAGTTACCCAACATCTCGTCAACCAATAGCTAGTACCAGAGATTTAATTAGATACCGTAGGTCCACAGTCCTTACTTTCACACATTATTTACTCATTCTCTTCATTTAGTAGTGAATGGGTCGAGAGGAATTTAGAAACTCCAAAGAGACTTCCAGCCTACGAGGATGGATGGTGTATTGAGAGAACTGATACTTGAGGTTCATTATTTAAACTTAATTTTTATGAAAGTATTGTTTTTTTCAGCCTTGTTGTACTAGAATGAGGATATTAAAACCATGCCACCGTTTTCATCATTTTCTCTGAGGTTTAATGACAAGGTTGGGAATTCTAGTAGAGTCAGAGGAACTAGTCATCAAGAAATGGGCTACAGAGTTAGTTGGTGCCAACTCCTTTCCTGGGAATTATTAACAAAGTTAGATGAACAGTAGGTTAAGTGTGCATGAGCTCTAGGTATAATGAACCCTGTCTGGCGGAATCCTTGTGGTTCAAGGGCCAGAGCTGATGAAACCATTCCTTTTACTTCTCCTCACTGTCCACCTCTCTTAAGGAAATAGAAGGGGAGAAAAGAACCGTAAAGGAACTGGCTTTTGATTATTAGTTTATTTGTCTGGAAGGCAGAGCCTCCATGAAGAAGCTAGCCAGGCATCGTGGGACTAGAGGCAGACCTGTATACAGGCACCTGTGTGTCATTCCTCACTACATCCGAGGGCTCTTCAGAGATGGAAGATCTCTCCTTGGTTAATAGGAAGGGTTTTCATCTATACGTGGAGGCCGAAGACCTGGGTTGGTACTGGACAAGCAGTCCCAAAATAAACGTGGCTACCATGGCCATCCAATCTATCAGTCAGACCTTAGAGTTGCCTCATGGAATTCTCCAGTTCACTGGGACTTACCTTGGAAACCATTGTCGTTAGGTAAAGCCTGCCTAGATGCAGAGAAAGAAACTGGAAACGATCCATGCCTAGCTCTTGGAGATCTACAAAGCTGGGGTAACTGCCAGGACATTTACATGCTACTCCACTATATTTTTCTTGACTAAAGGACTGCTTGTTCTACATTATAATAAGTTTTAAAAGTGCTCCCCCCAATACTTTTTGCCATCTTGGCCCGTTTTTTCACCTTTTCTCAGAAATCAAGAAATGTTATTTAATGAGCACCTGTTTAGTTTGTTCTTGAGCTAGAAGTGGCGCTAACAAAGTCGATAAAGAACATCTGGAATCCTAGCACTGCTTTCATGCCAGGGGGATGTGCGGTTTGAGCTCATGGAGCTTATATTTACTTCAATGAGGTGATAAGACGAGCAGGCTCAAAACAACGGAATAACATTGAGCCTGTGCATATGTTCCAGAATGTAGAGTCTAGATTCTACAAGCTGCAGGATAGATAAGGAAAGAAGGTTGCATTTGCGCTGGTCTCGAAAGTATGGGTAAGGACTCAAATAAACAAAGAGGAAAAGCGTCATTTTCTGTTATCAGGCATCTGGATGCCTCTTTTGATTGTATCATAAGGTGACCAGCCCTCAGTTTTCCAACTTCAAGGCTGTAGCATCCACATCTATGTAAAGCATCCTGTGACGGCTCTTAATCACATCTGTGTGAGTTTTATCTATGTTTTTGTGTGTGATGGTTACAGCTACATTAAACTAAATGGTTTTTGCTGACCGCTGTAGTATTTTTGAAGCAGTACACCCCTCAGCAGTGAGATGTTCTTCAGGTAGCGTTAAATCACTTTCTGAGTTTGTGAGATTGAAATAAAATTGAGGTTCCTGTATTTATTACCTAATGGCTGGGTCATGACCATTAATAGTGACTGGAATAGCAGGGAAAATGATAATATTCACAGACTCAGGTGGTGGTGGGCTGGTGAGTGACTCTTCTGGTCAGCCGTCCACGGATGCTTGCAGTGGTCACGTTGTGACGTGGTGATCCGATGTGCTACAAAGGCATCGGCAGTGAGGCCGAGACTCTGGTCCTGGCATGGTTAGCAACAGCAAACACATTTGCACATCCTTTTTATTTTTCCAGTTCCTCATCACTAGAAGTATTGGAAATGTCTACCGTATGACATCAGAAATTCTCCAATGAGGCAATTTGCCTGAGTTTGGGAAGTAAACAGTAGTGTCTCTTTACCTTAAAATAAAAGTTTAGGGAAGAAAAGGCTGTCTGCCTCTAGCTTTGAAATTTGAAATTAAGTTATATCTGTTTTCTTACAGTGGAAAGGCCGGTAGGGCTGAGGGTGCCTGACTAATAATACTTAGAGTTTCTGATTACTCTTTCAAAGGAATATCGCTTCTCGTAACACAGAGACAGATGCTGAAATGAAAATGATAATATAGATAAATGAAAATGTAGATACATTTACGTACATGAAAATGAATATTTCAATATGGCCCAAAAAACACCGCTGTTAACAGTATTTTAAAACTTAATGAACAACTGGGAAAAATATTTGTACCACATATGACTGAAGAAAGTTTGCTATTTTCAAAAGGTAGTTTCACATGTCCTTAAGGAAAAGATGTATATCCTGATAAGAAATGAACAGATTCTGGGGCTGGCCCGGTAACGCAGCGGTTAAGTGCGCGCGTTCCGCTTTGGCGGCCTGGAGTTCGCTGGTTCGGATCCTGGGTGCAGACATGGCACCGCTCATCAAGCCATGCTGTCGTAGGCGTCCCACATAGAAAGAAGAGGAAGATGGGCACGGATGTTAGCTCAGGGCCAGTCTTCCTCAGCAAAAAGAGGAGATTGTCCACAGGTGTTAGCTCAGGGCTAATCTTCCTCAAAAAAAAAAGAAAAGAACAGATTCAAATAGGTGAAAATGTTCAGTTTAACTAGAAATCAAAGCAATGTGTACTGTTAAGAATGACAAGATGTGATTTTTTTAAACCAATCTGATTTAAAAAAAGGTTGATAGTATCACTGCCTGGTGCTGAGGGTGCTGACACTTCAGCACTGTCAAGCGGTGTTGATGGCAGTATAATTTCTTTAAAAAAAACAAAGCTTCATTGGGGTCTGACCTACTAACCATAAAGTCCATTCATCTATTCAAAGTATACAAGTCAATGACTTTTAATAAAATTGTAGAGTTGTGTAACATTATTGTAGTCCAGTTTTAAACCATATCTAGTCCCCCCTCCCACCCCAGACCCAGCAGCCACTGATCTACTTTCTGTCTCTATCGCTTTGCCTTATGAGGAAATCTTATATAAAGGGAATCAGGCAGTATGTAGTCTTCAGTGTCTGGTTTCTTCCGGTCAGCGCAGTGTTTCAGGGTCCATACATGCTGTAGCCTGTGTCTGTGCTGCATTCTTTTTTATTGCCCACTGATACTCCATCGTACATATAGACTGCTTTTTGTTCATTGTTTCACATGGTGATGGAAGTTTGAACTGTTCCAGTTTTCAGTTATTATAAATAATGCTGCCAGAAATTTGTATGTAAGCCTTTGCATGAACATATTTTCATTTCTCTTGGGAAGTTTCCTAAGGGTAGAACTGATGGGTGGTTTAAAAGTCTGTCTTTAACATTTTAATAGACTACAAACTGTTTCCCTACGTGATTGTACCAGGATGCACGAGGGTTCCAGTTTCTCCACATCCTTGCTTATACCTAGTATTTGTTTTTTTTGCTTATAGCCATTCTGATGAATTTAGTTTACATTTCCATAATAGCTAACCATGATGGGCAACTGTTCCTGTACTTACTAGCATAATGTGTATCTTAGGGGAGATGCCTATTCGGATATTTTGACCATTTTTTAATTGGATTATTTGTCTTGTTATTGCGTTCTAAGAGTTCTTTATATATTCCGGATTCAAGTCCTTTATCAGATATATGATTTGTAGATATTGTCCTCCATTCTGTGGCTTTTTAAAAAAATTTGACTTTATGTTTTTTGAAGAACGGAAGTTTTTTAACTTTGATGAAATCCATTTAGTGTCATATCTAATAAATCTTTGCCTAATTTAAGGTCACAGATATTTTCTTCTGGGAGTTTCATAGTTTTAGCTCTTATATTTAGATCTATGATCCATTTTTAGTTAATTTTGTATATAGTGTGAGATAAGGGTTTAAATTCATTTTTTTGCATATGAATATCTAGTTGTTCCAGCACCAATTGCTGAAAAGACCATAGTTTTCCCACTGAATTGCCTAGGTACCTTTGTCGAAAATCAATTCATCATAATTGTAAGGGTTGATTTCTGGGCTCTGAGTCATGGTCCATTGTCTTTTTGTCTATCCTTAATTACACCAATACCACATTATCTTGATTACTGCGGTTTTATGGTAAGATTTGAAGTCTGATAGCGTCAGTCCTCCAATAGATCCTTTTTCAGAATTGTTTTGGCTGTTGCATCCTTTGCGTTTTCATATACGTTTTAGAATCAGCTTGTAAATTTCTACAAAAACGCATGCCATGATTTTGATAGGAATTGAATTGAATCTATAAATTGGTTTGGGGAGAATTGCCTTCTTAACCGTATTGAATTTACCAGTCTGCGTATGAAAGGGCTTGACATGTAGTAGGCCATTTATAAATGCTTGCTGAGTTTAATTGAGTTAATACTGATATAAAACCTGGTTGAAGTAAAGACAAATGTGGCAGGGTTGTACATTTTATTCATCCATGAATTCACTGACTCCATGTTAAATACACATTTATTGAGCATCACCTTTATGCAAGATACCATCACCTTGGGAAAGTAAGTGAATTATTGTTTTTTTCCAACTCATTTTGAAGTGAATGAGTAAATGCCATTATTTTTAAGGATCTTTCAGTCTGACAGGGTAGGTAATATACATATGCAAGTATTTATAATTTATGGCAAGAAGTGATCATGAGCCAAAAGAAAAGATAGGAGCTATGAGCGTTCAAAGGTTTGACCAGACTGCATGTCCGAAATAAACACTGACAAAAAGTTGTTTGGTTAAAAGGGTTTGGGGTTATAGCTTTTTTCTTTTTTTCAATCTCAAGAGGATCAGGGCTGGTTTGTAACTGAAGGAGATCGGTCAAGTCTTGCTTTCTTTGAACTACTGTCAGGAAGTTCAATTCCAGGCCTGTTAGAACAGTTGAGATCAGATCGTGTGCAGTAGCTGCCTTCCCTCCTTAGGAAAGATTCAGTGACTTCTTGGTCCCTTTCTTTTAACCACTCTCTTGTGTTTTAAAGGTGGTTGTCTGGCACCATGTTTCTAAATTGGCACATGATATTTGAGTGATTACCTATTTTGAATTAACTGTGTGATCTTCCTAATTCAACTTGCCCATGAAGTCTTTGATGGCCCTGATCTCTCTTTTATCCCCTGTAGCACCTAGCACGGTAGTGTAACTTGAGCAAGTGTATGAATGAGTTGTTTTCAAGAGAAGAAAGGAGTAAGTGTAATTATTTCATATACTTGTTGGAGAGATGATCCGGTATTGTTCTGATGTTTACTGTTTACTAGCTGTGTTACTTAACTTCTCCCCGAACTTCTAAATTCCTAATTCTGTAAGACTCAGTTTTCTTATCTGTAAAACTGGGAGAAAAATATCTTGTACCTCATTGGGTTGTTGGGGAAATTAAGTGAGATGCTGAATGCAAGTACTTAGCACAGTGTAAAGCAGTCAATGGATGTTCCTTATCTTGTTGATATTTATGATTATTAAGAGAACTGCAGTGAAATAACAGGCTTGCAGTAAGCACTAAGCTTCCATTTTGTAGGAGGACGAATGGCACATGCAGTGGATAGGGAGCAAACAGAGCTCACCCTGGATGTTTAATTCACTGCAGTTATACGAGTAGACGTTCAACAACCAAATAACACAGGTCGTGTTTCTGAAAGAACATAAGCTTTAATCTGGTGCATTTTTACATGGTTGATTTTTCTCACAGGAAAAAAATATGTTTAAAAATATCTCTGTATAACATTAAAATTCCTTTGGCAAATCAGTTATCAAGTGATCCTCTTTTCCTGTATTTTCCCGGTAAAACGTTGCTTTCGTTTACGCCAGAGTTAAATATATTCCACTTTCCTGCAGGGTACAATTTGGAAATGGTGACTGAAATAGATACCATTTAAGCTGTCTGCTTTCATGATACCTAGTATGTTGAACCATGATGTTAGTCTCCTGAGTAATTTAAAAATCAGTGTTGCAGATAACAAATCAAATCAAAATGTTGAATTCCTTTTTCACCGGCTGTTTATTTATTGTACATTTCACTGTCTTCTTAGAAGAGTTCAGTCAAATCACCTATTGCTTCCTAGTCAAGGTATTTATTGAGTCCAGTATTCTTAGATCTTGTGGACATGTCCAGAAACACAGCCATTTAGATAGGTCCAAGGCAGATGCATGTTCAGTTACACATAAGGTAAATGACATGTAGATTCAGAAGTAGGGAAATAGAGAAAAAGGTATTAAATTTCAAAATTGGTTTCAAAATTTAATATTTTAAGAGAAATATATCAGTAACAACATACAAATATATTTATTATCATTAAAATTTAAATAGCTACCATTTAATAAACACCTGGATGTTCCAGGCCTGATCTGTGTGCTTTATATTCATTAGGCACCTTAGTGTAAGTGAAAATACGCATAGTTATTAGAAATAAACATATATGGGAAGTATTGTGGTATAATTTCATTACTTCATTTTATTCTCACAACAATTCTATGAGACTGTGCTCATCTCACAGACAATATTGACAGCCACGGTAAAGAACATTTAGGTGTCTCTCTATGACTCAGGCACTGTTCTGAGCACTTCGCATTAATAAGCTGAATCCTCCCAGCCACCCAGTAAGGTGTATACTCTTCACTCCTCCGTGTTACAGATGCCCCCTGGCAGGGAACGGCTGAGCGGAGAGTGCAGGCCTGGCAGCCCGGCTCCAGACCCCATTCTCTTAACCACTGAGCCTGTGTGGCCTTTCACACACACACTGAGAATATTGGGACTTAGAGAGATTCAGGAATTTCCCCTGGGTCACAAGCTAGGAAGTGCTAGAACCAGGAATTCTAAGCCAGCCCTCTTTCACTCAAGAATTTTGCTCTTAACAGTTACTCCATAATATTTCCCATTTATGTTTCTTTCTTTCTTTCCCTCTAGTAACCATCAATCCAGTCTCTTTCTATGTGTTTGTTTGTCGTTCTTTTTATCTTCTTCTTATGAGTGAGACCATATGGTATGTGACTTTCTCTGTCTGACTTATTTCACTCAGCATAATACCCTTAAGATCCATCCATATTGTCACAAATGGCCAGATTTCATCATTTCTTATGGCTGAGTAGTATTCCATTGTGTATATATACCACATCATCTTTATCCATTCATCTCCTGATGGGCACCCAGGTTGCTTCCAAGTCTTGGTTATTGTGAATAGTGTTGCAATGACCACAGGGGTGCATGTATCTTTATGCATTCATGTTTTCATCTTCTTTGGTTAAATATCCAGCAGTGGAATAGCTGGATCATATGATAGATCTATTTTTAATTTTTTGAGGAATCTCCATACTGTTTTCCATGGTGGCTGCACCAGTTTACACTCCCACCAGCAGGGTATGAGGGTTCCCTTCTCTCCACATCCTCTCCAACACTTATTTCCTGTCTTGTTAATTAGAGCCATTGTGACAGGAGTGAGGTATCTCATTGTAGTTTTGATTTGCAATTCCTTGATAGTTAATGATGTTGAATATCTTTCCTTGTACCTGTTGGCCTTCTGTATATTTTCTTTGGAGGAATCTCTGTTCAGACCTTCTGCCCATTTTTCAATTGGGTTAGTTTTTTTGTTGTTGAGCTGTATGAGTTCTTTGTATATTTTGGATATTAACCCCTTATCTGATGTAGGGTTTGCAAATATCTTCTTCCAATTGTTAGGTTGTCTTTTCGTTTTGTTTATGGTTTCCTTTGCTGTGCAGAAGCTTTTTAGTTTGATGTAGTCCCATTTGTTCATTTTTTCTTTTGTTTCCCTTGCCTGGTCAGACATGGGACTTGAAAATATGCTGCTAATAAGGCCAATGTCAAAGAGCGTCCTGCCTATGTTTTCTTCTAGAAGTTTTTGGTCTCAGGTCTTACATTCAAGTCTTTAATCCATTCTGAGTTGATTTTTGTGCATGGTGTAGGGTGATGGTCCACTTTCATTCTTTTGCACGAGGCTGTCCTGTGGGAAATTGTTTATTACTATTCCAAGAGGCACAGGAGTGAGACGGAATGGGAGCATTGCATATTATGTGCTCCTTGGCGAGGTCTACAGATTAAACTGTTCCCCAAACTGGAAGCCCTTGGCTCTTCTGTCGTCCCAGATCTGCACCCAGTCTTGGAATTAGGAAAACTAACGCAAACCACTTAGAGTGGTGTAGTGGTTAAGAGAATGAACTCTGAGCCAGCCTACCTGGGTCTGAATCCCAGCTCTTCCACTTACCAGCAACATTACCACTGGGTAATCTTTGACAAGTTACCTAACCTCTCTGACCTCGATTCCTCATTTATAAAATGGATATGATGCTATTTTACCGACCTCAGAGGATTGTGGTAAGGATTAACTCGCTTAGATCATTGCCTTGCACATAAGTGCAGTATACATGTTTATTAAGATTATGATTATGATTATTTCTCTGGGTTTCTTCTCTTGTCCTTTTCTCTTGTCCAAGACCCCGGACCTGGCATCCCTCTGATATACACATGACCCTTCCTAGTGTGATTAATAAGGACACAGCAGCAGCTAAATCAGTCAGCGAGTGAGATCTGCAGGTCCCTCCTCTTCGTGTTACTTGTGAAGAAACTCAGGCCCAGGGACACGAGAAATGAGCCAGGCTGGAATGCAGGCTTCAGACCTCAGCCAAGTGCATCCTCTGTGGTCCTATCCATCCCAAACCACACCACCTAGAAAAAGGGAACGCTCATGAAAGAGGCAACTCAGACCAGAAGAAGGTGCAAAATATTTTAAATTTTTTATTTCATATTGATGTCATACACCCATTATTGAATTATGTATAGTTACACTAATAAAATTTCACCGAATATCCTTGACCATGGCTTTTTCTTTTTTTTGGTGATCTTTTATATCTGAATACAATGTGAGATATTTTCTTAAAACTATCCCTTAGAAAAGAGAGATGCTGTTTATTTCAGTTCATCCAGAGTCTTTTACAGCAGGATTCTTACTCAGTTACTTTTATCTTTGATAAAATTGTGAACAGCAAAATATTATTTTGGGAAGACATTCTAGCCATAACCTCAGTAATAAGTAAAATTTGGGTTTTTAGACATTGATGAACTTAATAGACACAGGCAGGGGAGGAGGTAGCAAAGAAATTGAACGTCAGTTTGATTATTAATCCTCTGCATGTGATCTCTTAATTCTGAATATTGGATTTTTAAAGATTCTTTTAAAAAGCAGTTGCAGTTTTGGAGGCTCCCAAACTTGCACCCACAGGAAGAAGGAAGCACAGCCATGCCAATGTTAAGCAGTGGTCCTGTGGCTCTGAGTAAAATTTTCGGTGTCTGTTTCATGTGTCATAGGAATATTTGGATTTAAGGGAACTACGTGTTATTTGAAAAACTGCATAAGAATTTCATAGACACTGCCCCCATCTGTGGAGGGAAATTAATGTTGTGTGAATCAAGTAGTTGAGTTGTGTGTTCATTTTAGCAGAAAAGTGACATAGTTATAGACAGGTCTTGGTCTTTCTCTGCATAGGTTATTTGGATTTTTTGTCTTAGAATGCTTTTCCTCTGCTAACCAGCTCACTGTTGGACTACTTTCTTTTCTCCAGTCTTCGGTTTGTAACAGAAAATATAAATTACTTTTAAAAGAAATTTTAAATAATAAAAAACCAATAATTTTAAAATATTGACCAGCAAGTTAGAGTAAAATCATCTCAAAGTAATATGTCCCCTAGGTTAAAAGAAGTGATTGCTGAGAACGACCTGGTGGTGGTGTGGTTAAGTTTTCACTCTCCGCTTCAATGGCCCCCAATCCAGGGAACAGACCTACACACCGCTCATCAAGCCGTGCTGTGGAGGCATCCCACATACGAAATGGAGGAAGATTGGCAGAGATGTTAGCTCAGTGACAATCTTCCTTACCAAAAAAAGAAGAAGAAATGATTGTTGGTTTATCTGCAGTGTTATATTTACTCCCAGCTTTTCCACGTTAGCATGGATAATCCAGGAGTTGAGACTGGAGTTGTCCTATGGCTGCTGCAAATGATTACTTGAATTTCAGACATACTCTAGGCTCTCAACTAATTCACTTAAGTTATGAAGTAATAACTCTTGTCACTTAAAATCTTGAAAGTAAAGCTCTTAAGAGCCTACGCTTACCAGTAAAGACTTTTTCAACTTTAATATAAGGTCCAGCACTCAGAAGCCTGAGCTGCCCTGTTTCTTCTCCTGTGTGGCTAAGAAACATGGCGCCAGGAGGTACTAGCCTTACTCTTCCCAGCCTCCTGCCACACCCTGTGTCTTTCTCTGAAGTGACAAATCCACATGCTGATGCCGTCTAGAGCTGTTCCCAACCAACTGTTGAAGGTCGTGAGGATTTTCCTGTCTTCTCTGATACCTTCCTCAGTTTGGAGAGAGAAAATTGGGCTCATGACCCCAACAGTGACCCTCTGCATGGTGGTAAGTGCCATATATTGAAAGAGAAGTTCAGCGTTGGGTCGCTTTTCCTGTTGATTCCTTAGGGGTGGTCTATAGATAAAAACTCCGAGTTTCTTTTCTTGGTTTCCTGATAAGAACTGCTGGTCCTGTTGTAGTCCTAAGGAAAAATACAGTTGTATCCCCTTTGGTCCATTTTCATGTTCTCAGGCATCTTTGTGTAAAGAATGTGTATGGTACAATTCGTGAGCTGCTGAGGACATTCTTGCCCTCTCTGCCCAGCTCTCCTGCCACCAGCGCCAGAGCGAGAGTTCTGAATCTGCGTCTGAGGGCTCTTGGCTTCCCTTCTTGCCCAACTCCAGTTTCTTCATATTGGCACAGATGAAGCAATTATGAATTATACGCCTTGAACAGAAAGGAGGAGGCAGTGTATGAGCCAGATTTATAAGCCATTGAGGACGTACAGAAAATGCCATGAGTAAATCTAGTCACAGAGCTCATGTTAGGGCATGGTTAAACTAGACTTAGTGGAGCGAGTTTGCTGCTGGTCTTTTTTTTTCCTATATTGATAATATTTTTATTTGGAAAAAAATTTAAATACGGAAAAACTCAGGAAATAATATAACATACCTATTTACCCACCAATCAGAATTCACTGATTTGCACATTTTATCATATTTGCTTCAAATCTTTAAAAAAAATAAAATGTTACAAATCAAGTTTGAAAAACCGTCTTGGTTCCCTTCCCTTATCAGCCTCCCTAGAGATAAGCATTATCATGAATTTGATGAGTATCCTTCCAGTCCATGATTTTAAGCCTTTACGATATGTATGTCATATATAAATCCTAATACTGATTTGTGCCTGTCTTAAAATTTGTAAAAGTGTAATCATACATGTGTATTCTTCTGCTGCTTCTGTCACTTGGTATCATCATGAATGAGAATAATTTGTTTAGCTATACTGTGATTACTAATACATTGGGACTTTTCTTATTTTGTGGTTTCTATTTATCCTATGTTTGCCTTTGTTTTGTGCTTTCCTTCTCTGCCTTTTATTGGTAAAGTTTGCTTTATTCTACTCTTCCTGATTTGGAAGTTTATAGATCCAGTTTCTTCTGAACATTTTTAATAGCTATCTTTAAATTTTATTTTAACAGAATCTAAAATTATTCTGTGTCTGTGTCATCCTCCAGAACAAAACCAGGCCCTAGCATGCTCTGACTTCTGATCTGGTCACTACTCTCATCCTTTGTGGTGGTTATTGTCTAAAACTGTGCTATCTAGTATGGCAGCCACTAGCTGCCTGCGACTCTGAAGCACTTGAAAAGGATGAACTGAGTTTTTCAATTTTATTTCATTTTAATCAATTTAAATTTAAAACCTGATATTAGATTCAGATATTAGAAAATTTTAAATATTTTGGGAACAACTTGGGTATGTGAAACTACTAAATATCTTATGAACACTAACTACAGATCAGATATTCTTGGTGAAAATTTAGCATTTGAATAGGGATGTGCTATTAGTGTAAAATACATGCCAGATTTTAAAGGTTAGTACAAAAAAGTTTGTGAAATACCTTATTAATAATTTGTGTATTGATTTTGTGTTGAAATAATATTTTAAATATGTTCAGTTAAATAAAATATATTATTAAAATTAATTTCACCTGTTTTTTTTAAAGATTTTATTTTTCCTTTTTCTCCCAAGGCCCCCCGGTACATAGTTGTGTATTTTTAGTTGTGGGTCCTTCCAGTTGTGACATGTGGAATGCTGCCTCAGTATGGCTCAATGAGGAGTGCCATGTCTGTGCCCAGGATCCAAACCGGCGAAACCCTGGGCCGCTGAAGCGGAGTGTGCAAACTTAACCACTCGGCCATGGGGCCAGCCCCCTCACCTATTTTTTTACTTTTTTTTTTGAGGAAGATTAGCCATGAGCTAACATCTGCTGCCAATCCTCCTCTTTTTGCTGAGGAGGATTGGCCCTGAGCTAATGTCCATGACCATCTTCCTCTATTTTGTATGTGGGACACTTGCCACAGCATGGCTTGATGAGTGGTGTGTGGGTCTGCACCCAGGATCCGAACCAGTGAACCCCAGGCCTCTGAAGCAGAGCGTGCAAACTTAACTGCTACACTGCCGGTCTGGCCCCTATTTTTTACTTTTTTAAGGTGACTATTAGGAAATCTGAAATTACATGTTGTGCTTCTATACAGCACTTGTATAGGATTTCTATTAAAACATTTTAAACACACACACACAAAATAGGTATTATTATTATCTACAGGTAATGGTTAATTAGATTACCTGTGTCTTTTATACTTTCTGCTTATATAATTTCCTTCTATCTGAATTCATTTTTGTATTTCTGAGTTTGATCCCTTACTAATAGACCCTTGTTGAAAGAAAGGCTCTGTTGGTGGTAAACTCGCTTAGTATTTGTATTCTGGAATGTCTTGGTTTTGCCTTCACTCTCGAATAATAGCTAGGTATAGAATTCTAGGTTGACAGTTTTCCTCAGCTCCTTGAACGTTACTCCATATTTTCTTACATTTGTGGTTGCTGGTGAGAAGTAATTCTTTCTAGATAGTCCATCTCTTAACTGATAACTTTTAAGATTCTTCTGTTTCTTGACGTTCTGTAGTTTTATTACCGTATGTCTCATTGTATTTGTTTTGTTTTGTTTTGTTTCCAGTTTGTTCCCTGGTGTGAGCTTTCCAACTGGAGGCTCATGACTTCAGTTTGGGAAAATTCTCAGCCGTTAATGTCTTTTCCTTCCTACTAGTTCATCTGTTCTCCGCTTCTGAAATGTCTGTTAGGGTATATGTGGAGCCCTGCAATGAGCCACCACGTGTCCTAACCTCTCTTTTATGTTGTTCATCTCTTTATTGCTCTTTGTTGCATTCTGGGCTGATTCCTCAGCGGTCTATGACAGTTCATTATTTCTTCTGCTCTCGCTGTTCTAGAGTTTATGTTTTGAGGTATTTTTATTTCCATGAGGCTACTTTTATTTTCAGAATTTGTAATGAAAAAAAATTCAACTTCCTGTTGCTTTTTGCCAAAGTTCGGGCCTTCTTGGCCAATTCTCTGTCCCCATCCGGTCACCAGTTGCTCAGTGATCCACCTGCCTGCTGACTTGCCCTCAGGTCAGCTCTCAGTGGTGTTCCAGCCTCCCCAGAATTCCTGCTGTGCCTTCCATCTGGTCACCATATGTGTCCCCCTCCCCTTTGCTGGCTCTCAACTCAGTACCCATGCCATTTGGTTGCTGAAGGAGCTTCAGATAATGGGAATGAGACCCTGTTGTTTGACCATGGTTCTCTGCCCTCTTGTCCATTCTGGGTTCTAACTGGTTTGGCATGAGCTTGCCCTGTCCTGGGGAGTGGAGCAAGAACCCCTCTGCCTTGGAATTCCTCATCTTTCCCATCAGCCCCCTAGAGGTTGAAGCACATCTGAGGTCGTCTGTGCACACCCCCAAGCCTTGTTTCCCCCTCTTCTTTGTGTTTACTCCTCCCAATCCCTAAGGACAAAAACTGGGGTCTTTTGTTTTCAACCCTTCATACCATGCCCTCCTTCCTGCCCCCAGCCTGATGGCTAAGTGTGCATGGTGGACCGGGTGTGTGATCAGCCAGCCTGAAATGGTAGGTCTTTCTGAAAGAGTAGTATACCTATTCCTCTGTCCAACAAAAACAGATGACAAGATTGTGGGGAATCTGGATGTAAAGAAATGTGCTCAGCTTTAAGGCTCTTGAATATAATTTCATATTTGATAATTCAGAAGACTCATTAAGATCTTGTATCTTTTATTGCGTAACATCTGCATAACAATTCACAATCTATGAAATTCTCTCTCCGACATCTTGCTTGATTGTAAGCATCACCCTTTCAGTTAGATGTTGTTGCCATCTGTCACTCACAGATGAAGAGACTGAGCCACTGTGATCAAGTCGCTGCCGCAGATCACACAGCTCCCAAGTGGAGAGCCGGGGTTCAGGCTGGTGTCCTGACCTGCATTCAGGCCACACTGCTGCACTGGCCCCAGGGTAAAGATCAGTTGGCTTGTTCCTGACTGTAAATTTGTGCGTGCTTGTTAGTAGAAAGCGCTGTGGAAAGGTTGCCAGAGAAACCAGCTTTGCCTGGAATTGTAGCTGTTCACATCTAGAGTCTTACATTCATTCGTCTGAAGGCATTAACACCTTTGGTTATACCTGCTTTTTTCATGTGGTGTCGTTCCAAGTTTCTGTTTTTCAATAATTTGCATCCAATACAAACATTATTAGATCAGTGTTTAGAGAGTGAGGTCTTGATCATATTCCCTATCACTAATCCATTGCATAGGAGAATATTGAAAATAATGTCGTTAACGTAAGTTTTTTTATTTTTTTAAATGTCACTTAACATCAACCATAGCTATGCGCTGCTTCTTTAAATGCCTGTCAGTTACAGGTGGAGGGTGCCCAGGTTGAAATCTACCGAGTGGCCTGACAGGTATGGACAAGAGCCCAGTGCTCCTGGACAACAGAGGCGCGAGTTTGTAGCCTTGGAAGTGAGCAAAGCCGAAGGCCCACCTAGGGGTTGTCGTCATGTGCTCAGACTTTCTAAGATTTTGCTGTCTAACTCAGCTGACCTCTGGAACAGGAGATCTGTGAAACAGACATTCCTGTGCCTGAGAGTCAGGAACAGAAAATGGAAGCTCTGTTTCTCTTCATGGAGAAGGTTCCATGGAGGAGGGGAAAGTGGTTGGTTGATTTGGGAAACGGGAGAACTGTGTGGACCTGGAAGGTTCTGGAGAGGAGCAGATGATAGACTGTGGGTAACAGGCAGCCCTCGGGGAGAAGAGGAGGTTCACCGTGTCCTTTGCCTTGAAGAAGAGCTGTTGTCTTTCCCAAAGACTTAGTATACTTCTGACCTATGTTTTACATCTTATTTTGTAATCTAAGTTTTTTAACTTAGCATTATTTTATGTGGACTTTCCATGTATTCACATAGACTATTTTTAATCTCATTGCATTAATGGTTAGTAGTTTGCTTAAACAGTTCTCTATTATTAATTGATCAAGTGAGTTGTTTCCAGTTACTCCATTTTAGAAACAGTACAAATAAAACCATACTTTTACAGTTTCTTTTTTTGAGTCGTGGTTCCAAAATTGGAATTACTGGGTCGTCGTCTGATTAGTCCTCTGTGTTTTTTTCATATTGCCAAGTTGTTCTTTGGAAATATGATGTTAATTTACAGTGTCACCAGCCCCACCAAGCAGTGGGTTCCATGATCTTTTAACTTTTTTCCTCATTTTATCGTATAAGGTATTACCACATAGCTGTTTTATTTTGCTGAGCCAAACATTTTGCCCAATGTCAGTTTGCTATTTGTATTTTTCCCTGGTGGGAACTCTATTCATATCTGGTGTTAAATACTTTAATTTTCTAATTAATTTAATTGTTTGAATCATATTTATTGTCTTTAGCCAATAAAAATATATTGAGATAATTGATGTGTCATATAGATCTAGGTATATTTTCCCCATTGTGTGCAGCCTGTGAAGGAGTTGGGTTTGAGCTGTCATGAGAGTGGGCAGGTGCTGCCTCAGGGGATGGATCAAAATGAGGAAACAGATCAGCTGGGGTGGCAGGGCCCTGAGCTATCCTGCAGAGGCTGGGAGTGTGGTAGAGACGCTGGACTTGATAATGGAGATACAGTAACCCATGACACACTGTCAGGTCATATCAAGAAATGGGCTAGAAATCAAAGCCAGCGAGTCTGGGATGAAAGCATGCTTTGCACTTGGCTTGGGCTTTCCCAGCGTCCTGCCCTCATCTTAGAGAAGCCAAGTGACTGGAACGTGCGCTGCATCCCAGGCACCCCTGCGTCTGACTGCTGGGTCCCTGTTCTTTAACTGGTGGTAGAATCATCAAAGATCAAGGAAAATTCCTTAAGGAGAGTGTACCTTGAGAACAGGGGCTCATCTCAGTTCTTTCATATTCCTGGTCTAAAATTAGAGCAGTTATGCAGATAAGTGCAGTGTGTGTGTGCGTGTGTATGTGTGTGTGTAAAAACACATCCTTTTACAAATGTACTTTTCCCCCACAAAATATCTGTTGGCTTATGTGGTCCAGAGAATTGAAATAGCTTTTTTTTTTTTCAAATCTCCCTCTAATGTGTGTTTTCCAATTTAAATACAATTTACTGAAATATTTTCTTTCTAGTCTCCGGAGAGTACAGAGGGCAAGGATGGATCCAAAGTAACTAAACAGGAGGTGAGTGTATCTTTGACATCCTGTATTTAGTGATTTAACTGGAATTTTTGATATTGTTATGATTGTCTGCGTCTGAATGAACGTTCTCCTAAACAAGGCTGTTGAGACCGCAGAAACCAGACAGGAGTGTCGCTGTGTAGTCTCGCTTGGCCTAGTGTGTTTCAGTGGGGTACATGGATGAGGCATTTTCCACTTACAACTTCCAGGTTGTTTATATTTCTACCTGTTGGTCCTGCTGTCTGTTAGAGCAGATACTTTGAATTCCTTCTGGGCAAAAAGCAAGATAATAGGTAAATTCATCAAGGAGAACAAAGTCTGCCTTTCACAGCAAGGAAATGAAAGACTGTTGATTTAATAAATTCTCTGCTCCAGTGAGTGAATTATAAATTACTTTTTAGGTTCGGAATATTTGCCTAAGAGGAATCATCTCTGAAGTCAAAAACTACAGAAGGATACACAAAATGTCAAAATGTTAAAGTTGGATATTTTTAATCGAGAAAATTCTTAGGACTTGAGATAATTGCTTAGGCAATAATTCAGGGAAATGTGTGCTAAATACAGAGACCTCTGAACACTGGGAACATGGAAGACAAGCTTGCCTTTGACCCTCCGTGGTAGCATCGTGAACTTCTAAGAGGAGATGGATGAAAAAGTAGCAAATGACATGGTAACTGTGATGACAGCCATTCACTTTTGCACAGAGCTTTACAGTGTGTGGAAAAACTGCAGCTCTTCCCCTTGAAATTGTAAACTAAACGGGGTCATGAGAGAGACAGAAACAATGTCTAGTTACAGGTTCTTTGATTGGGTGGTTCATATTGTTAATAATTCAGAGGAATTTGTCATGATGGCAAAACCCCCTACACAAGATTTGTACAAGGAAATTCATTCTGCCACATGGAGAATCTTTAACAGTATCTATAAAGAAATAAGCTAAAAGCAAAACAAGCAAAACTGCCTGTAACCAAGTCCCCACTATCCATTTACCAGCTTTCAGTGTCTAACAATTTGGGAGGTGAGGTTTGTGATCCAGAATCAAGTCACTAAACATGCTAGAACCAAACGAAAAATGATAAATGCTTCAATTTTCTTGGAAATGGCAAACTATAGTTTGTAGGGCAGTTGGCTAAGTGTAAGGAGCCTTAATGTTTTTAGATTTGGGCACAAAACGCATTTGGGTTTCTCCATAAGGACTGCTGTTTAAATTGACCTTTCACTCAGAAGACGTACAAACCCTCGCACACAGCAGATCTTGGTGGCGAAGTCTCTCCAGTCCTTCTACACTGAAAACACGAAGATATGTGAAAGATTTTTGCTTATGCAACTGTCTTAGACATATTATTTTAGCCCCCGTTTTAATGATTTCTATTTTTAAATTATTTTTAATATTTTGTATTATTGCTAACAAAAATAATTTATCTTATTGCCAACAAAACCTTTCCTAGATGAGACTACTTCTCACTTAAGCCAAGACCAGGTTAAAACTCGTAATAGGTCTTCAGGACATCAGCCCAATTGTTTGAAAAGTGAAAAGGTCGTTCAGTTAGCTGCTGGTTTAGGATAAGAACTGTCAGACAGTCTGTTGATTGATTTTTTTCCCCCACTGAATTGACTGACTCTTCTAGTTATGTCATTGAGGATGCACAGACTTGATTGTATTGAATAGATGTCAGTTCCAGGGGGATCCTCTTTTGAAAATCCTTTTCCACTGTCATGATATTTGAAGGGCGTGGTACAGAGTATAGTACTTGGACAATAAATGGCCAAAACAATATATTACAGTTACTACACTCGGCAGTTTACAAAGCCCTTTCACATCCATTGTTTTATCTGATCCTTAGGATAACCCTAAAAGGAGAGCACAGCAGATTCATTCCTCAAGAGAAGTCAGTGTATTGAGCACCAGTACTCTGCTGAGCACTGCTCTGGGCCCTGCTGATTCCACAGGGATCAAAAGAAGCTACAGTCTGCCTGCGTGGAGCTCCCATCTTAGTGGGGGGAGAAGGGGCATAAAATAAAATAACTGGATATTTGCTATGAAGAAAAATAAAGCGAGGAAAGGGAATAGCGAATGTCAGAGAAGTGCTATTTTTGATAACAAATAGGCAGATGATATTATCATCCCCATTTTTACTAATGCAAACAAGGTTCTCAGAAAAATACATGATTTTCCCAGTGTCATAACCTGTTAATTGCAGAACCAAGAAAGATATCTGAGTCTCCTGATTCGAAATCCTCCGTGCTCATGCCCCCTTTGTGGTAGTCATAAGTCTGATTGCCCGGTGCTTTCTCTCTGTCTTTCCCGTTCCCTGCCACGGCTCTGATACACATCTTTCCCCGCTTCCCAGTTTTGCAAAGAAGATAATTTCTATTTAGCTCCTTATTTGTTTGGGGGAATTAAAAGCAACTTGACTTTTGGGTTTTGCAGGGAAGTACATGGTCAGGCTTAGGAACAATAAGAGATCTTGTAAAAATAGAAATGCTTCCAAATTCCAATGGAACAGCCCACGTGCATCAACCCGTATTCAGCAAAGTCCAGTGATTCTGCTTGAATCTTGCTATCCCAGTGAACTTTGTCCTGGCGAGATTCGACTTCCATGTTGCATTTGAAGTCAGGACATTAAAATAAAAGACTCTCTATCTTTCAGAGTAGTCTTCACCAGAATTTTCTCCAGTCCAGGGGTGATCATTTACTCTTGCTGAGCAATTCCTTTGTGCCCAGCACCTGTAAGCTGCCTGACAGACCCTCGCATTCCTGTTTCTGTGGCTCTCCTGGTGACTTTCCGTTCTGAAAGTCTCCCTTCCTTCCCTGAGAATCACTCATTTGACCACTTTTCCTGAAGATTCACACTTAATCACGAATGGAGGAAAGTTCTTATCTTTTTTTGTAGTAATCCTACCCAACAGCCTGAATCCCAAGTAAGTACCTCAAATTCTAGTGTTTGGAAAAGGAAAAAATAGCAGTCTAGTCTATTTTATATCCAATAAATATAGTTCAGTCGTTCATAGGTTTTCAGGCTGTGAAAGCTGCTGGAACTTTCTGGGAAGGTGTTCACACTTGCATGCATAACCAGTACCACTGACTGACTGAGGGCAAGGGTCGTTCCACTGTTTGTAGTGAAAAAGAAATTCTCTTACCATGGTTCCTGGAAAGGAAAATTTAAGAAAAGTCTTTTTTTTTATGGCATAGAAAGAAGAGCTGGTAAATTTTAGGCAGGAAGTCATAAAATGATTTTACAATATAAGAAGGATGTGCTTTTTGGAGATTGGTTGGTTTAGGCAGCCTAGAGAGACAAACTTCGCTTTTGCCTTCATTTCCTCGGCTTTTTATCTCGAATCTCTTGTGCGGGTCCTGAATTAGAAGGAGGTAGTGAGCTCTTTGGATCAGCACAGCCTCAGGCCCTGCGGAGTGGTGCCATGGGTGGAATGTCTCTCTGGAGATCTGAGGGCGCTCTGGCATCACGCTCCCTCTTTGGCGTGTTTGGGTGGAAAGGAGAGGAGCAAGAGGAGGGCAGTTGAGGAACTTTTCACGTTTTGGCCTCACTTCAGTGATATTTTACTCAGGACAACCAGTGGCGGATAGGGAGGCAGTTATGAGTAGTGGTTAATGTTTAGCTCCTTTTCTGGACCCAAATTGGGTAGTAACTGAATTGTGGCCTGAGCGTTTCCCCCCAGTTCACACTTGCTGCTCATTTCTGGTGCCCACCCGTTGCCTTCACCTCAGCATTTCCTGAGGGCCCCTGCTGGGCACTGGAGCTACAGGAATGCATGAGAAAGACGGCCCTGTGCAGTCAGGGTACAGACAAGAGACAGATGAGGTGAACGGTGAGGTAAGGCCACCATGGTACACTAAGTTGACGCCGAGTGGAGAGGGCTCGTTGAGGTCCAGTCACCCCTCTGTTTCCTCTCGGAGGGCATCTTTTTGGCAGTCTTCTGCTGGCTGCACTTTACTTGGGAGATGCTGTGGATGGTTCTTGAGGCCACACAGAAGCTTCCAGGTTGAGCTCTTTTTGGTAGCTGGCAGCGTTCCTTTGCTCCTCCACGCTTGGAAAGCATGCTGAAGAAGCAGAAGTTGCCCCTTGCTGCCCAGTTTAATTTGATACGGTTGCCTTTTCTTCAGTGGTACCCGTTCACGCAACTGAACAGGCCTCACAGGATTTGGGTTCTAGTTCCCAACGACTCGTGAGAGCATCGCTGTGAATGCGCCCACCATAATCCAGAGGCTGCGGCACTTCCTGTGGAGCATCTGATACAGGCTCTCCTCCCCACCTGTGTGCCGAGCTGTGCATCCTCTTATCCAGCGCAGTGAATATATCACAGCCACCACTTAACCTGCAACGCCTCCTGGCCTCCGCACCTTCTACTGCCCGGCCTCATGTCCAGCTGTGATCTTTCCTCGAGACCCCAGAGTTAAAATTATTCATGGAGCCTCTGGCCCTTTATTTCCTTCTATAGTCTAAAGAAAGATAAGTTTACCTTCCTCTGGCTGTTTTCAGCAAGAAAGTTCTTAGATGTGGAGATGGCAAGAAATATTTCTTCCAGTTTGGCCTGCCCAGCTGACGTGGACTCACCCGAGCAGGCTTCAAGAATCTCCTGATTCCCGGCAGCCAGGGCCCGGGCTCCTACTGACCATTTTTGCTGACTCCCTTAAAAAATTATTTAAAACAAGCGAAGTCTGTGTAAGGCAGCAAGAATAAGAAAAAAGCTCGAGTTCATTTATTCAGCAAATATTCTTGAGCATCTACTATATGTTAGGTGGTACACTCTTCTACTAAAAAAGGAACGGTGAATAAACGGGTGAAAAGTGTGGAGTGTTCACTTCTGGAACACTTGTGGGGAAGGCGGTTGTCCTTTGAGAATGTGAAATCCTTTGGGGAGCCGTCTTTTGCGGATGGTAAGCAGCGTGTCAGTTCTGTATGCTTCTTCCTGAAATGCCTAGAACAGTTCTGATATTTTAAATTCTCTTGCAGTCTCATTTGCTGTTAACTTGTACCATCGTTGAAGAAAAGATTTCCTGAGAAATACCAATCTCAACAGTTTCTCTAAATTTTCTAAACTTCCAAATTAAAAGATTAGTGAACTTTTTACTCTATTTAAATTTTTAAACATGTGCATTTGGTAGATAAATAAATGTGTTTATTTTGTTACAGGTAAAAGGAAGTCTTTCTTGTTTACTGCCTAAGATTTGTAGTCACTTTCTTTTCTGACATAGTAACAAGGCAGGGAACTCCCGCAATTTTGGTTTCTACACAATTATACGTGTCCTTTGTATTAACTTATAAGCTTTAGTTGCATTTGTAAGGAACAAGAGTCAGGCTGGAACCAGATCTGAAATAGGACCTCAGTGCTCTTGCTGTCAGTTTCGTCACAAAAGTAGATTATGGTTTGAGTCAGAGCGTAAATTCGTCTTCCTTTCCTTTTCTTACCCGCCACACCCTGAAGTGGGAGGCCGTTTCTTGGGGCCGTGTGCCTGTCCCTCTTGGGAAACACTTCCTCTTGAGATTTAGGGTGCCTGGGAGACGTGGGGTATCTTTCACAGTGCTCACCTAGAGAGGGTGATGGGAGTCAAACGTTATATTCTTTCAACAAGGTAAGATGTTAAAAATGATTTTTTTTTAATCTTCTTGGTTGCGTATAATCACAAAAAGAATATTTTCCCTTTTCTTTTGTAGCCCACCAGACGGTCCGCCAGGTTGTCAGCGGTGAGTACTTCAGACCCCTTGGTGTGAGTTCTTGGGAGCACACGTTCCTTCTGTCCAGAGCACAGCAGCCAAAGGAAGATTAAGGTGGTGATTCCCTTGAGTTGTTGTATTGACTTTTTGGAACTTGCCTGGCTCACAACTTCTAGCAGATTTGACCCGTGTTGCCACGCAATTCTGTTGACGAGATGTGTTGGTGAAAAAGTGGCCAGCCCGTTGCTGGGAATATGAAGCCCAGGGAGGTCTTTGATGTTGCTGGATCTCTCAGTGAAAGAAGAGCATTAAGCCCTGGCCTTCCAGTTCCACATATGATGTGCTCAAGTGGACAGCAGTTCTGCTCCTCTGTCCAGGACTCCTGCTTCAGTCAGAATGTTCAGAAGGTTGTCTGAATCGTGTACTTTACCTTCATTTCGAAACTAGAGATTCTTTGAAAAAGTGGTGATTCTGTTTTGCCGCTCAGAGGCTCGCTCTTGGCCGGGCAGGGCAGCGTTAGATTGCAAAGCTGGGATACGCAGGGCGACTCTGGCCTGCGGGGAAGCCTGGATGCCCTCCTCAGCCAGCGCCTGTGCACGGCATGGTGGAGGGAGGCACAGCAGAGATGGGTGTTAGGACTGCTCACAACTCAGAAGTATAGCTGAGTTTTGGGCTGGGTGAGCCGCTGTTTCACGGAGTCCCAGCCTAAGGAGGCGACATCAGAGCCCCCAGGAAGATTAAGAGCCGGGAGGAGCGGGTGCGTGCGTGCACAGTGACTCCCGATTCGGCCGAAACCCCCCCAGGGTGGTGTGCGTGTCCAGCAGTAAATTTCACCACGTTTCAGAGGTTAGGTTTTCACTCTTTGTAGATTTAACTCCAGATTATACTGAAAGCCATTGTATCCATGGGTCTCTAACCTGTTAAGGGGGTAGACTTTGTAAGTCAGAAACCAAAATTTAAAGCCAGGCCTTTCCTGAGCCCTGGGAGCCAGGAACGTAAGCACCTTCCTCGGAGGTCGTGCTGGCGGTGCTGCCGCAGGGCCTCCTGAGAGGCCTTGCCTTCCCTGTCCCGTGGAAAGGCTGCGCCAGGAGGGGAGGGGGGACGTGGCTGTTTTACAGAAGATAATATAAAAGGAAATTATTTGCTGCAAATTGGAAAAACAAGCGTATGGTAGTACAATATATCAAAGCGCAGAATAACAAAATTTTTAAAATCCTAACAATTGAGGAGCTATGCAAGCTCCTGTTTTGGGGAAGCGGACTACAGATTTAAGGTGATAAGAAGATTAATAAAAACATTTCTTCCTTTTCAAGTTCAGTTTTCTTTTTTTATTTGAAAGGTGATATCTAACAGCCAATGTTCCAGAATTGAACTATCTGCAATTTCACTTCAAGCCCTTGATGAAAAGGGCCAGATTTCGAGATGAGCCTGAACCACCGCAAGGCACTGGGGAGACCCTGGCCCGTGTTCTCTATTTAAAAACTGTTCTTCCTAGTGCCAGGAGAGATGTACACTTATTTTTTTTCTAGCTCAATGAGAGAGAGATTTGCCCTGAATATCCATAGAAAACCTGTGGTTTAAACTGGTTATCTTGCCCAGCGTCCTCGTGTGCCACGCAGGGTCAGGCCCCGGGGAAGCGGCCAGGGCCAAGGCTCTGTGGACGGGCCAGGGCCACAGGGCAGGCGGGCACTGCTCACGGGAGCGGGAGGAGAACCACACGAGGCAAGAGAGAAATAGTTGCCTAGTGGGCTCTTTGGCTAATAAGATCTGTGAAAACTCTTAAACTTTGGGAGCTAACCCTGGACATTTTCTCATTATAATGCTGTTCTTAATAAAAAGCTCTAGGGACAAATGAGCCCAGTGTCTGGGTGGGCAATGGCGTCTTCCTCCTTGGGCTAGTGTTGGAGGATGAAGGTTGGAAGAAGCTCGGCTTCAGAACTGGAAATCCACGTCAGAGCTGGAAGGATCTGGCCGATTTGAAATCCTTCGCTGGCGGCTGTCTTCATTACCGGACGGGCTTTGCCTGTGATTGTGCTGATTTCTAGACTGTTGGAAGGCCAGTGTGACCGAATTCGTTGAGTCATTTGGCCAAGGGCCTGAGTCATTCCTCTTGCTGCTGTGCTGTGATAAAAGGAAGTACAGAGACATCGGAGAGAGAAGCTTAAACCTGTTCCCGGATTGCTGTTGTGGACCAGGGAATAATGAGTTGGCTTTTAAACCTCACCTGCCGTTCACTTGAGAACCCAGGATGAAAACAGTCACAAAATACAGACTTCTTTTATGCTGTTACTTGATGCTGAAAACAGGACAAAATATTTTTTAGATGACGAAATCATAGAACGGACTGTTGTCTTTTGCAGTCTCTGTGTTCCTTTTGGTGCTTGAGGGCTGTTTTTTTTCAGTACGTGTATGATTTATCTTTGCAGAAACCCGCACTACCAAAGCCTGAACCTAAACCAAGAAAAACGTCTGCTAAGGTAAGAGGTGCTCCCTCCCCAACTTTGGCGTGCTTTCTTTTTTTTTTTTTGGCTGAGGAAGACTGGTCCTGAGCTAACATCCATGCCCATCTTCCTCTAATTTATTTGTGGGACACCTGCCACAGCCTGGCTTGACAAGGAGTGCTAGGTCCTCGCGGGCAAACCCTGGGCCTCCAAAGCGGAACGTGCGAACTTAACCGCTGCGTCACTGGGCTGGCCCCCCACTTCGGCTTTTTAAACAATGAATAAATTATAATTCCATGTCCAAAAGTCATCCAAGGAGAGAGCCCATTTAGTGATTCAGGCTAAATATACTGACTAGAAAACTGTGACCGCTGCTGCGGGCTTTCTGCAAACGCACAAAGCACAGTTTTATGCTTTACCAGGAGTGTGTCTTCCATTTGGTCAGTAAAGCAAAGGAGATCAGAGCATGTTGCTCTGAGAAGCCTCATGTCCGGGGGGCTTGGTGGCTGCCTTGGGATCGTGCCGTCCACTTGACCCTCAGAGGGGTGAGCCTGGGCCTGGGCGACATGCCCGCCCACAGGTCGATGAGTGGCAGGGGCTTCTGACTCCGCATAATTACTCCTAGTGGGCCAGTATGATGACTAATAATAATCATATAATGATTAATACGAGCAAAAATACCCACAGACATTTATATGGCCCTTATATATGCCAGGCCCGTTCTGATTGCTTTTCTCCTAGAACCTTCGCGTCAGTCCTGCCAAGGTAGGTACAGATAGTCTGCTTTGCTGATGAGGAAACTGAAGCACAGAATTATTAAGGAGCTTAACCCCAAATGGCTTTTCTATACTCTGCCCTTCAGAACATGATCCCGTGTTGTGAGTTATTTGAAACTGTGTGTCTTGTGGCACGAGTAGGTGATTCTGAAGCAGAACTCGCTTCTGTAGTGTGGTCTTAAAAGCAGGCACTTTTCGCCATCTAGTCCTTCATTTTCAAGTGCTGTCTCAGCTTTGTAGTCACCCGAGCCCCGGGTCCCCATGTGAGGTGTTGCGCTTCTGGGTTCCTGCCCACGAAGCCTCGTGCTTCCCTGACGCCGCTGTCACCCTCTGCACGGCAGAACCCTGCGGCGGGAGGGAGGCCCCCCACATGCGGGACAGGACTCCGGGCTTTCCTGGAAGGGAAAGTCTGTGGACTTGCTGGGCAGCCTGTTGCATTTTCACAGAGACTCAGTGTAACGCACTTGAAGCCCAGCAAAATTGGGTTCCTATTTCCCCTAAAAGCCATCGTACCAGCCACGGGGGGCCTCTCCCCGTGTTTGGAGGGAGGCTGACTGATTTCAGCCCACATCGCACCACATGTAACACGCTCTGTTTGCCTGTGCTTTGATCCTCTGTCAGAAAGAACCTGGGACAAAGATTAACAAAGGTGCTAAAGGGAAGAAGGAGGAAAAGCAGGAAGCTGGAAAGGAAGGTACTGCACCATCTGAAAATGGTGAAACCAAAGCTGAAGAGGTACTTTTCTGCAAACACCTCCCGCCGATTGAATCAGTGTCTCAAAAGAAATTTCTCAGTCCTTCAGCCGGTGATAGCACGTTCATAATGTCTCTTCTTATTGCCTGTAATGTTATTGCAGATCCACATCTCTCGCTCAACCGTTAATGTCTCAGCCTCCAGAGGTACCCCACCCAGCACACTGTCAGTAAAGGGGCAGATTGAAACAGTGAGAGTTCAGGGTACAGTAGAAAATTCTGCATGTTTGCAGTGACTAGAATCAGATCGTAGTGTGGTGTTCTTTATTCTGAACAGTGGGAGCGTGCAGGTGGAGCTTCTGTGGTCGTTTGGAAAGCAGAAAGCAACAAATGCAGCAAAGTGTATGCGTAATAAATCCTGCCTTGTCTGTTTTACACTCAGAGGTGAAATAGGTTTGCAGTAGAGCTGCTAAAAACAGGTGTTCAGAAGTGTGTGTGTTGATGGGGTGGACTTTTCTTTGGCTTCTAGAAGTTTTAATAGTAACTATATCTCTTTTTTCCTTTTTCACAGGCACAGAAAACTGAATCTGTAGATAACGAGGGAGAATGAATTGTCGTGAAAAATTGGGGTTGATCTTGTGTACCTCTTGGGACAACTTTTAAAAGCTATTTTTACCAAGTATTTTGTACATGCTAATTTTTTAGGACTCTACTAGTTGGCATACAAAAATATATAAGGATGGACATTTTACTTTCTCATAGTCATGCTTTTTGGAAATTTCCATCATCCTCAAGGAAAATAAATACAGATTTAATGTTGGAAGCTGTGTGTAAAACTGATTGAGCATTCCATGCACTTGGTTTAAGAATTTAGTCCTGTGCATACTGTGGTGTTTTTACGGTGCATATTTGAATTTTTCACGCAGTTTTTCTAGAGCAATAATTAGTGGTGCTTTTGTACCTAGGTTAGGTTTTATGTGGTTTTAATGAAACATGGATAGTTGTGGCCACCTGCTGACTATTTGTGGTTTAAAATAAAAGGTTTTCTTGCCTGCAAAATACCTGCCTCTTAGTAGTGTCTTTACTGAATTTAATCAGTGTTCTCATTTTATTGTTGCAGAAGATGTAAAGAATTTCTAGTCTGTACCATAACAGTATCTCTAATAAATCAAATAGGATTGCTTCTTAGTTGTCCTGCCTTTAAAAATGTTAGTGTTTTAATAAAATCACCTATGAGCACCAGTGTAAAAGAATTACCTCTAACGTACTTTATATCGGGAGTGCCCAGCAATGATTACCGCAAAGTAAAACTTCATAAAACTCTGCTTTTTTTTGAAGTCCTTATAAAGAGGATAGTGTTCTGCTAAACCAGAGCTCGGGAAAAAACATAAACTAGGTCTCATCCTTGAAAATCTCCTACTAAGTCCCATTCATTGAGGACGTCACAGCTTTGAAAGCTCTCAGCCCACGTTAACCACATTTCAGCTTTGCATCAGCCTGAGAAAGGCATTGGCACAGGTGTTGTTAAAGCTCCTTTTCAGGCAAAAAAATAGGGGCATGGAGAGTATGTGACTCACATCAGGCCCACAGAGGGGAGAGAAACCAGGACTTGAACCTGGTCTTCTCAGTTTTAAACATAGTGTCTGTCTGAGTCAGTTCAGGCTGCTATAACAAAACACCACAGGCTGGGTGGCTTATGAACAACAGAAATTTATTTCTTACCGTTCTGGAGGCTGGAAGTCCAGCATCAGGGTGCTGGTGTGGATGGGTGAGGGCCCTCTTCAGGTTGCAGACTTCTCGTTGTGTCCTCACGTGCTGAAGGGCTAGGGAGCTTTCTGGGCCTTTTTTATAAGAGCACTTATCCCATTCGTGAGGGCTCCACCCTCATGACTTCAGCACCTCCCAAAGGCCCCGTTTCCTAATACCATCACCTTTTGGGGTTAGCATTTCAACATACAAACTTTAGGGGGACATAAACGTTCAGCCCGTAGCAGTGTTTCTCTGTTTCTGGAAGGACGTAGCAGTGCCAGAAACTGAGGAGCTCTTCTGTAAATGTATTTTTCGGTTTGCATTCCTGAGAAGTTTGGTAATGGCACGAGCACCCTGGGGAGGCTGAATTCTGGGGATTCCTCTTAGATGAAGAAGTGAATCTTTTAAGATGGAGAGTGGTGTCTGCACTGCTCAGGGACTCTCGAAGAAAGGCTGTTGTTCCTCAGAACTGAGTACACCTGGGTAATTGTCCCAAGTCTGTCATTAAGGTGCTGCAGATATCAACCGTATTATAGACAGAGTAATCTCATTCAGAGTTTCCTTGGCTTCTGATTATGAAATGTACCCTAGTTCCTGTTGGACTTGCTGAAATCCACTTTTACCCCAATAAAAAATAGCTGGTATCCTGTGAACACTTCACAAAAATATTGTGAGTATGCAGTTAGTACATTGTTGAAGTACATTGCTGGCTAGCTTCCAGTTCAGAAAGGGAGTATGAAATTCATAGGTTTACTTTTTCAAAAATTACAAAAGTGCTACAGGTGATATTTTAAAAAAATCAGACATTACAATAATATACAAAGTGGAAAAATGTCCTCCTTTCTCCCATTTGTATGTCCCTGAGATAATCACTGCATATCATGTTCTCTGTGACATGACAGCATATAAATGCCATCTCTTCTTACCTTTACCACCACTTTTATTTTGGTCAGTCTAATAAGTGGAAAATAATGCCTCACTTTTAATTTTAAATTTATTTCATTACTAGTGAAACTGAGCTTTTCATGTATTTGATGGTTGTTTGAATTTGCTCTGTGAGTTGTGATTTCTTTCTGTTACTCTGTTTGGGAGTCCGTGTGTTTTAACTCATTATTCGCAGTGACCATTGATGCCATTACTTTTATTTCAAACACACAAAGATCAGGGATTCTGTCAACCGTTAGTATGTGTCTACTAAAGTTTTATCATTGCCGCATTGACAAAGTGAGGGAATACTGTAGAGCAGACGGCTACCACAATAGCCCAGGACCCTCAGAGTGGTTCCCCAGAACTTGAAGACCTGACACATGGAGGGTTTGGGAATACCCACTACTGCCACATTGCTTACCCCTTTGGAGAATTTATACATGTTAGGAAAAGGGCCCCCTTCTCCAAAACACGTGTCTGCTAATCTGCTGGAAAATCCTAAGAACCCTGAGTCTACAATGACTTTGAGCCAATTGGCGTCACCTGTCGTCATGAGTGGTAGTCCTTAAATTCTCCCTGGAGGCTGCCCCATGGATTGTGGTGGTATAGAGTGGGCTTTGAGGGACAAAGAAGCCCAGAAATTCCCATTTTTAAATTCTGTGAGAAGATCACCTGAACCAAAAGTCAAGATCCATTGGTCCAGCAATAGGTGAACTGTCTTATAAAATCTTGAATGTACATTTACATAATTAAGGAGTTTGAAACAAGGTTTTGAAACCAAGGCTTTTTCCTGTCCTCAAATTTTCGGAGGCTTCACTCTTGGCTAGAGGTGCAAGTGCTGTCCCTTAGGTTGCCAATCTTGCAGGCACAGGGATGTCATCAGATGGTTTTAGCTGTCAAGTATCCTAATGTTTCTCTTTGCTTTGTCTTAATCATGAGTTCCACACTTTTATTACTACTTTCTACTTAATATTTTATGCAGAACATTGATTTAAAATCTTTTATAATAATTATATGATTAAGGTAATAATAGTAAATAGCCACAATTTATTTGATGCCCTGTAATAAGCACTTTACATAAATTAATTGGGGAGAAAATTTGTAAATTCTTTCTTTTAATATAATGTTCCCATCCTTTAGTTAAAGTAAGCCCAATTTTCCAATGCCGCATTCAGGTTTAGCTTCCTTTAAAACTGCAAAGGGAACTTTGTGATTTCAGTCGTCCGCTGGTGTCCTCAGGGAGTTGGTTCCAGGACCCCGCATGGATACCAAAATCTGCTGATGCTCAAGTCTCTTCTATAAAATGGCATAGTATTTGCATGTAACCTACACACATCCTTGTATATACTTTGAATCATCTAGATTACTTATAACACCTAACACAATGTAAATAGTTGTTATACTGTATTGTTTAGGGAGGAATGACAAAAGAAAATGCTGTATGTGTTCACTACAGATGCAACCATCAAAAGCCTTTCTATCCTTGGTCAGTTGAATCCACGGATACAGAATCCGCCCATACGGAGGGCCAACTGCCTACATATCTCCGTAGTGGGAGAAGAGAAGTCTTTGAAAGCCCAGTTTTAAAATGATACATAACATAAATTTCGTGACTTTGAATTAGGCAATAGTTTCTTAGGCATGACACCAAAAGCACAAGCAACCAACAAATTGGCCAATGTCAAAATTAAAAACTTGAAGAAAGTCAAGAGAAAACCCATAGAATGGGAGACAGTATTCAAATCATATATTTGGATAAGGGTCAAATATTCAGAATATATAAGGAACTTTTACAATTCAACAATAAGCAATTTTTGAAAAACAATTTTAAAAGGGACATTTAAAATAGACATTTCTCCAAAAACAGTTTCATATCAATAACCAATATGTAAATGAAGGGATGCTCAGCATCATTAATCATTAGGGAAATGCAAACCAAAACCGTAATAAGATGCTTTACATGCACTAGGATGACTATTTGAAAAAATAAGTGTTGGAGGGGAAGCGGAGGAGTTGGAGCCCTTATTCATTGCTGGTGGGAATGTACAATGGTGCAGTCTCTCCTAAACAGTTTAGAAGCTCCTCAGAAAGTTAAATATGGAGTTATCTGTGACCCAGCAACTCCACTCCTGGGTATATACATACGATCACACAAAAACTTGTGCATGACTGTTTATAGCAGCATTATTTATAATAGCCAAAAAGTGGAGACAATCCAGATGGCCATTCACTGATGAGTGGATAAACAAAGTATAGTCTATCCGTACAATGGAATATTGTTCACCATAAAAAGAAATGAAGCACTGATTCATATTACCACATGGATGAACCTTGAAATCGTGCTAAGTGAAAGAAGGCAGTCACAAAAAATCACTTATTGTATAATTCCATGTATATGAGATGTCCAAAATGGGCAGATTCATAGTGGCAGGAAGTAGATGGGTGGTGGCAGAGGCTGAGAGGAGGGGAAAGTGGAGAGGTGACTGATAATGGGTACAGAGTTTCTTTTTGGGAATGATCAAAAGTTCTAGAATTAGTGGTGATGGTTGCACAATCTTTGAATATACTAAAGACCACTGACTTGTACTCTTAGAGAAAATGACATTTTCTTAGAATCAGGTCTGCGTTTAAGTTGCAGCACTATTTTTCTCACTAATTACGTGAATCCGGACAGGTCCTTTAACTTGTGCCTCTCAGTTTTCTGATCCTTAAAATAGAGATAATATTTATTTGTTAGGATTGATGACATGGTCACTGTGAAATCTCCTAGTGCAGTGTCTAAAATACAGCAGGTTTTCCATAAATGCCAGCTGAATTGAAACTGGATGAATACGGATGGGATGGAATGGGCTGGGTAGACGTACTCGCCTGAGTGTGTATCGTGTGTGTTTGTCATAGGCAGGCAGCCTCAGGTCAGCGAGTCTCTTTGAACAGTGCAAAAAGAAGTGTGCTTAGGGCTGGCCTGGTGGTGCCGTGGTTAAGTTCGCACATTCCCCTTTGGTGGCCTGGGATTTGCCAGTTCGGATCCCGGGTGCGAACATGGCTCCGCTTGACAAGCCATGCAGTGGTAGGCGTCCCACATAGAAAGTAGAGGAAGATGGGCATGGATGTTAGCTCAGGGCCAGTCTTCCTCAGCAAAAAGAGGAGGATTGGCAGCAGATGTTAGCTCAGGGCTGATCTTCCTCAAAAAAAAAATAAAAGTGTGCTTCACTTAGAAGGCAATATTCCTTGAAATTAATGCAAGAATTAAACCATCTTTATTTCATTGAGTTTGTATTTAACCCAAAGCCTTTTAAAACACTAATACCACAACTTCAGGAACATTTTTCTGTTGGTTCTGGTACTATTTTGGGGACAATAGTCTTCTACGTGTGTACTCACATATTTACTTTTAATTTAGACCTAACCTCACTTTTCTAGAAAAATTACACCATGATCTGTAATACCTTTCTTTCTAGATCACAAAGTACTTAACAGTTGAACAGGAGATGTTCACTTAGAGATAAATACACCTGCACTAGAGTAATGAGTATCATTGAGTTCCTTGAAGCCAAGTCATCAACTCTGAAAATGGGATGAACCTCTGAGGTCATCTAGTTCCTCTCTGATGTGGCTTAGATTCCCTTTTACAACAGGACCAGCAAAGAGTTTCTCACACTTACTGAATACCTCCAGTCATGACGAAGTTATCACTCAAATCGCTCTGAGAGTTAGAAAGTACTTTCTTATTGTTGAGCCAAGAACCATCTCCTGGCAGCTTCCAGCTAGTGATCCCCGTTCTGCTGGGATCAGGGACACACAGAACTAACTGATTCTTCCCACAGCAGTCCTTCAAACATCGGAGGACACCTGTTACCCGTCAGAAATACCTTGGTTTCTCTCACCTATCCTTATAGATTATGGTCTTAGGACATAGATCTCTTTAAAAGGTAATGCATTCAAATTAGTTTCATAAATTCAGACAGTTGAGAAATGAGAGCAGAAATTTTTCAAAATGATCACATTAGGTTGAACTATGTGAAATGCTCATTGTATCTTCTCTTTTACACCTTCAAAAACAGCAATTTCATGTGGTTCAACCTACACTTTTCCCTGGTTTTTCTCCACTCTGCAAATTTGATTAGTGTATCTTCTGTGAGCCCATCTTGACCTCTATTAAGTATGTTCAGCAGGCAAAGAGCACTTCAGGACTGCACCAAAGTCTGTCTTCCAGGGTCATCCATTCATTAGAAATAGACTGAACATCCAAATGCTGGGCATTTTGCAAGGTATTAGGGATACAGGGGTGAGAAGGTCAGTATCCTTGTTCTTACGAGTCTAGTGGGGAAGCCACCATTAATTACTTAGTAACACAAATAAATGTATGTTTATAAGAGCCATGACCGAGTCCTAACGTCTTCCACAGTAAACTCTTCATATAAATCCTCTAATAGATTTCATTTTAACAACTGTATCTCAGTGACCCTAACATACATTAGCCACAAACAAATCCACAAGAAACTAAATAATTTATTGAATAGCATTTTTAAAGTAGTATTCACCTGGGTTCTATAGAATGCCTGTGACAAAATCATAATTTGGCTTGGCATAATTAATGTTTAATTGTACTTCCAGGAAATAATTAGTCCTGGGTACTTCTTGTAGCTCTTCTACTGGTATCTTTTTAGACCATAATACTCCCATCTCTCACACAAATGACCTGTGGAATTTGAATGACTTGACAGGTAAAATAGAATTTAGGGGAAGTGGTGGCTGGGAGAAAGGTGGCCTCAGAGTTGGAAATCACAGAACTGGGATTGACCTTTGTGGATATCTGGTATAGTTTGTTCTTAGAACTGAGTCTCCTTTGAATTCTAAAATAATTGCTTTTGTTCCTGTGAAATCTTTGACGTCTTGTAATAGTAGGCTCTAAATGAACATAAAGTGATTAAAAATCTGCATTCACTCTCTTTGATGGAATTCAATTTGAGAAGTTGATAATGAACGGTACTCTCAAAAACCAGTTTACTCAGCAGAGTAACCCGTGAGCTGCGTTTAACTAGCAACTGTTAAGCAGCTCCTATGTTCTGAGAACTTCGCTGCAGAATTTATAACAATCCCGAGAAGAGATGTCATTTTGGGGTTTGTTCTTGTGAGAGAAGACAGACCTTTGGCCATATCCACTTGTGGATTTTTTTACAGCAAGTTGAATAACTGATTCACAAAGTGACATAGAGTAAAATCCTCAGTTAACAACTGGTGAGTGTCCACAATGTGCCCCGTGGTGGACAGAAACAAATGGAAACTTTACTGGCATTATCTGTTGCAATGAGTTGCTTTTCCTCTTGCATTCTCATAGTACCTTTCTTGACCTATATTTTGCACTTACTTCATTCTGTCTGGTACCGTAAAACAATATTTCCTTATCTAGTTCCTCAAGTGGAATTTGAGCCTCTAGAATCGCAGAGCTTTTCATCCTTACATTTTCCGAATCACCTGCCTGGAGCCAGTACATGGTAGTTACTCAAAGAAGGTTTATTAACCTGTTTAGGTGGACTAAGTTAAAAATCCAAGTTGTTCTCCTGACTTTCAAAGTACTACTGACCTTGAAGGGAGTCCAAACTAAAACACATAAAAGAGGAAAAAAGACTCAGGGTACAAAATTAAGTGTTAAACGTGTGCTGTTAGACTAAATGGGCTCTAGGAGACCAGAGGAGGGAACCGTCTTGAGCAGCTGTGGAAAGATTTCACGGTAGAGAAAGCATAGATGCTCCTGATTTTTCAGATTAGTTGCCGAGGAGCTGAAGGATCTGTCCGACAAGGTAATGGCAGTTGAAAAGCCTGGAGGGAAGAGCATGGAGTTAGATACACCTGGAGTAGGTTTGTCTCCCAAAACCTTGTTTCAGATACCTGGGCAATTCAATTCATCGTTTCCTGCTTCCGTTTCTTCTGTAAAATGATTAAGTTGGATTTGATTAATGGCTTTTAAAACTATTTTTTTAAAGCAGTAGGTTACCAATAATTCTTTCTTGATGGTGGTTGGGGAAATTGCAGGATGTGTATGACCCACCCCTTGGCCATCGCCTCACCGCTTGGAGCAGCTCCTAAGGCTCATCGGCTGAACCCATGGGACACAACTTGAAGACTACTGAAGGGGAGGACCTCTGAAGGCCTGGGTGACGGGATGGCTCCTCCCAACTATCACCATGCACAGTGTAGGGAAGGAAGACATTTCCTCTTCCCAAATGGGGGTTCGTCTGGCCGGAGAACGAATTAAATTCACATGAGACAGAATAGCAAGAGAAAATTAAACAAAGCTTTATGAGGAACCATGGCCCGGGGCCTTTCTTCCTGAAGGAAGAAAGGGCACCAAAGAAGTGGGGTGCACATAGTGGTTATATACCCCCAAACAGGGTGTTTCACATGTGATTGAAATGTCCCTCCCACAATAGTCACAAGGTTGCCCTGTCGGCACAGCGCTTGATGGACACAGCAGGTAATGGTCTGCTATCTCTGAGGGCGTAGCAGGAGGCTAGTCGATTGTCTGGAGCTGGGCGGTCACAGGTGAGCTCAGCAATCAGTTCCTAGCCTAAGGAAAGATGCTTAATCCTTAAAGAAATGCCAACGTTCAGAGGGGGAGGGAAGTCAGTTACAGGAGGTTACCAGACAAGCACAATAAAATGCAGATTTAAGTCCTTGCCTTTGGTATTGATTAAGAGTTTCTAGAGAGAAGGTCATCTCCTTTCTTTTTCCTGGTACAGAGAGGGAGGCACCTTTACAGACAGAGATTTACCTTACAAACGTAAATGTGTCCTAACAAAGGGCAAGTTCCATTCCTCTTTCCCTGTCCCAGCTTATCAAAAGCAATCAGCCTCAAATAATCCTGACGCCAAAGAGACATATCTTGGGGTGGCCAATTTCAGGTCCCCACAACAGTTTGTGTGGAAAGACAGGGAGACACCAGGACCGGCGTGGAGGGTTGATGGTGGGAAGCGGCGGGTACCGAGGCTGTGAACGTAAAGCACTCAGCACGGCGCCCGGCAGAGGTCCACATGGTCCTAGAAGCCTTGACTGGCAGTCACCAGTGTTTGGATATGATTCAGCCAGAAACACGGAGCCACCCCCGATTCTTCCACAAGGGAAAGGCATGGTGTCCGCGGAGGGGAATCGCAGCTAACTGGATCCCTCGATTAACTAATATTTTCCCTTTAATTAGAATATGATCTAGATATTACATATTAGGGAATTATTATTAGGTTTCTAAGGTGTAATATGGTATTGTAGTTATTCTTAGGAAATGTGTGCTGAAGTCTTTTAGGGATGAAGAGTTGTGATAGCTGCACCTTATTTTCAAATAATTCACATGTATTTAATGTATGTTATACAAACATGTATGTCCATATATACATCTACATAATTACAACAAATACGGCAAAATGTTAATTGTTGGATCTAGTGGTGAGTATACAGGTCTTCCTTATATTATTCTTTTCTGTTTGCTTGCATTTTTCATAATAAAAATTTGGGGAAAAGTGGGAAAATGTGTTTCTCTTTGATACTCTTACAGGAGAAAAAGGACAGTGAATGATAATCGCAAACATCAGGAGAGTACTTCCTTTGTGCCAGGCTGTGTAGTAAAGAGTACTTTGTGTCAGGCTGACCCAAAGAGAAGTCTGGCCTTTGTCTCAGCTCCTGAAAGGTAACTTTTAAACCCTTGGAATTTCCCAAGTGACAGGAGGGTCTTTGTTATTCATGGTGGGCCCCTGGGGCCATGTGGTATCAGCCCAAACTCTGGGGAAGACTGGAGACAGTTCAACCACATGGGCAATCAATCAGTCATGCCTGTGGAATGAAGCCCCAACAAAAGCTCTGGACACCAAAGGGGTGGTGAACATCCCGGGCTGGGTACTCCGCGTGTATTGTCACACGTCAGTAAAAGGAGGTAACACGTCCTGAGGACAATGACAGCTCCTAGACTCTTCCCTCCGTGTCTCTTCCTTTCGCTTACTGTAACTTGTATCCTTTCCCTGTGATAGACTGTAGGTAGCCATGAGTGTAATAGCTTTCAGTGGGGTCTATGAGTCCTTCCCGTTTTCTCCCATTATCAAACCTAGGGGTGGTTTTGAGAACCCCCTGAACTTGCAGTTGTGTCAGAAGCTAGAACAGTCCTGGGACTGTGCCCTTAGACTGTGCCGTTTGGCTAACACCCGGCACAGGCACTCTCCTTAGTACTTTTTTTCAGTTGAGGTATAATTGACATATAACATCATATTAGTTTCAGGTATACAACAAAATGACTCAATATTTGCGCATATGATGAAATGATCACCACAATAAGTCTAGTTAACATCCGTCAGCATACATAGCTACAAATGTTTTTATGATGAGAACTTTTGATTGACTCTCTTAGCGACTTTCAGATATGCAATACAGTATTATTAACTGTATTTCTCCTTAGTAATTTCATATGAATATTCAATGCTCATAACACGAGCATTAATAAGTTGTGATAGGACCCACTATTTGGTCTACTTTACAGATAAGGAAACTTAGGAACACATAACTATCTTGCCCATGGTTATACAGTGAGTGAATGGTGGAACCAGAATTTAAACCCTGGCAGGCTGCTCCGAAGCTTATGCATCTTGCTGATAAGGAAACAAGCTTATATCAAGGTATAAGTGAAAAAAATTCCAGAGTAGGTAGGTCCAGGGAGCAATGCAGGTTGAGTCCTGTCTATTCCACTCTCTAACTGCAATTCTGTATAATAACAATGGGCCTTCAGAATGAAGACAGTGAGACACTGTGCCCTGGAAGGAAGATTCAGTCATGCTTAATACTACACACTTTTTTAAGGCCATTAAGTGGACTAATTAATTTTATTAAAAAGTCCAAGAGTTCTAACAGAATGGGCTTTCTCATAAACTTTTCCCTTATCCAAGAAACCAGACCTCCACATTCTCTGACCATTCCAGTTAATAGGAGCCTTGCTGTAAAATTTCAGTGGCATGGAAAAAATGCTTTAGAAGAGAAACCACACCTCTCTCCACTAATTGATAGTTGACAATAATCCAAATCTAAATGGCATGTACTTCAGAAATCAAAATCGGGGGTGGTAAAAATTTCAATACCCGGAAGAAATGATATGAGGGAAGAAGATCCATCTAACAAGTCAAGCTCCTGTATACTATTCTTTTGCAAAATTCAAAATGTTCTAATAGGAAAGATCTAATTTTAACAGGACACAAGTTTCAAGACTTTGCAAGCACTTTGGTCATTATTTACACCAACCAGCTGAATGTGCGTTAAGTTTGAATCAAACCGTCAAAAAGCTTCCAGATAAATAGTACTACATAGGTGCAAGCAAAAAGTGTGAATGACCCTCAGCAGTAGTCACGAAGTTGGGCTTCTGCTCTTTGAATGCGTGCAGTGATGTGTGAACAACGCCCTTACATGGTTGCGAGGGTGCTGTTCTCTCACCGCCCCCAGAAAGCCTGGGGGTAAGCAATTCCCTAGTTGGGGGGGGGGGGCGGAAATTAGGCGATGCCGAGAGCACATAAAAACAAGAGAAATGCAAGAGATCAAACCTCTGGTGCTGCTTTATTCTGCACAATTGAGCCTAATGGCCAAACAGATCTCTAAGAGGTTTTAGTTTATGCCCTTCTATGGAATTCCTTAAGTGGCTTATATTTCACCTAAAACAAAAAAAACCCCTCACAACTCCAAGCATTGCATCTTGAGATCATGCTTTGCTCTGATCTCTACTATAGTCATTTTCTGATTTTTTTTCAATCGGTAAAAAAAAAATTGCTTCCAAAACATAGTTATGCACTGTCCTAAAACCTTATGTAGAAAAAAGACAAACAAAACAAGACAAAACCACCAAAGGAAAATAGGAAATAGTGTTTATGTGTTTTCTCTTCCGTAAAGTAAGGATGATAAAAGTGCCTGTCTCCTAGGGTTGTCATGAAGAGTAAATGAATTCATATTTTTAAAGTGCTTAGAACAGTGCCTGGAACACAGTAAACTATATAACTTTGTTTAATAAAATTTTTCAAATACAAGTAAAAACCACTTTGCAGGCACAAGTGGAATAAAGCGGGTGAACATCAGAAAACGTGCCTTTGTCCTCCTTACAAGTAATTAAGTACTGTGAGGCAGCTTGGGGCAGAGAGGAATGAGGTACAGTGGGAGAGATGTGTTCCCAGCAAGTCCCAGCTAAGTGTGTTATCCCTTGGTTTATTTTCATTATAGGAGTTTTTTGATTCCTGCATACTTTGAACTTAGCCTCAAGGGAAAAAGTTGAATTGGGACTCTTTGTGACTAGAATCTCTGGCCTGGAAGGTTGGCGCCTTCCACTGTTTCTTATGCCAAGCCTTTGAGATTCTGTTCCCGTTCCAAAAGCTGACAGGAGCTTCCTTGCAAGTTTTTCTAAAAGAAATGAATGAGACTAAACTCCAACAGATTTCTGCCTTTCTGGACCCTTAACCAGCCTAATTAGCTTGGTGAATTAGCAGTGCGAAGGCCCGAGTGCCGAGTGCAGGGGGCCCCAGCTCTGGGGGTGGAGACACATGAGGCCCCACAGACCACGAAGCAGGACCAGTCCTGCAGCTGGTCAGGACACTCAAGTAAGGCTTCAGGAAAGCGACTGCAGAAAAGCTGCTGCCATCTTTTGGCTGATTCCATGGGAATGGGGATTGTGAACTTTGAGCCATGCAAAATTATATTTATACCCAGAAAAGGCTTTGTAATGCCAAACGCAGTGGGCATTAGATATTGCATCATTTACACTTTGGGCCTTGAAAGGAAAGTTTTGAGGTGGTTCTGAGTAGCTCTTTTCCATCTCAACAGGGACGGGGGAAAGGACTGAAAATTGAAAAGGGCATTAAGCAGTGACAGAAGGGACCCAGGTCTAACACAAAAAACTTCCAGGCCTTCTTACAGCCTTTGTACTCGCCCGGTCAGACCCTCCCACTTTGTTTAAAAAACGTTTGTTAACATCCCTTTTCCTATCCTGAACTAAAGCTCATAGACAATATAACATACCTACAGGCATAATTTCAAAAACCCAGTGCACTGCTCTAACTGCAAAACAAAGAGGAATTTAAAAGAAAAGAAATTTGTAACATACTATGTATTTTGGTATGTAAATGTTTGGGCATGACTTCACAAGAAGACATAACAGAGCAGAGAGATGCACAAAATAAATTTGAATTTAAGAAAAATAAGACACATTCTGTGAATTTTCAACGTGCCTCCTTTATACTTGAAACCTTGAAATGGGGGATAACTATGTTTCTGTGTAGCCGGCCCTGGTCTTCTGGAGGGTGAGCTCGGCGCTCTCACCATTGCACCCGGTCACCTCCCATCAGGGAACCACACCACCGCCTGTCGGTGTCATACTGTGGTGGCTGCATGTTGCTGTGACGGTGAAAGCTGTGCCACTGGTGTTTCGAACACCAGCAGGGTCATCGGCGGACCTTCCAGGCCAGGGAGAAGGACCTGGCCTCCCACTTCCTGTCACTGTGACACAGCAGCTGGGGCCGCACTGGCGCCTCACACGTTGCTGTTGACAATGTGGTTTACTGAAATGGTGCACAACATTCGTTCAAGTTCCAAACCAAGCACAGTGTTTAAAACTGTGCAAAAAGTATTCCGAATATTCAGTGTGTATGTGTAAAAACAGAGTTAGGTTCTAGGCTTAGAAACTTATAAACAGGATTTTTAAATCTCCATGAATGCTTGGGGGACGTGCAGAGGGCGTGAGAGAGGCAGGGCGATGCTGCGTTGTGCGGGGCTCTTCACACCTCGTAGGATGTCTAGCATCCCTGGTTTCCACCCAGAAAATGCCAGGAACCTCTTCCAGAGCCCCTTCTCCCACATCCCACTTCCGGTCATTGTGACAATGATGACTCCACAAAAGACCAGAACGCCCTCTGAGGGTACAGTACAGCTGCCCTCGCATATTACACAGCCTCCAGAACCTGGGCCACCAACCCTGTGAGGTCGAGTGGGAGTCTGGGGGTGACGTCAGGCCTCCAAGGGTGGGGTCTTGGCTCATTTGGGGAGAACGACGGAACGGAGGGTTCAAGGTCACAAGCAAACTTCCTCCTCTGTGTTTCTCCACTCTAACTTTTTAATTTTAATTAAAAAATTTTTTTAAATCAAATGTTTAAAGAGGCTAGCAGTACATAGTAGTTACCTGCCACTTTCCTCCCCCAGGCTCCCCAAAGGCCTATACCCCCAGGTGTTTCCTCAGTATTGGCTTCTGTAATTCTAAAGAATATGCTTTTCTCCCCCCCTAGCGCTTGATTTTTTTTTAAATCATAATAATTTTAAATTATATATTGTTAAAATAATTTGTAATCATAAATATTACCTTTTGGCTTTCATATAGGGAATATAAAATTTCACACCATATGTACAGCATATATTCAAATTAAGCTATTTTCATGTAATGTTTTAGAATTTACAAGTGAGTTCTCACATGTATCATTACATGTGATCCTCACAGAAGTTTTGAGAGGGATATCATTAGTGTTGTTCTTATTTAAAAGATAGGAAATGAGAACACACATAAGTGCCCGACGTCACATGACTTTAACATAGCAAAGCTAAGACTAGACCCCAGAATATCTGCTCTTAACAACTGTTGATTTCAACCTTGTTTCAACAGCTAAAGTGTCTACACGACTATTCTCCTTGGATTCCCTTCTGGCAAAAATTCCTTCAAGGCCCCGTTCCAATGGCACCTTCTTCCGGAAACCTTTGCTGACCCTCCCCAGGCAGGTCTCTTCTCTGAGTCCCCAGCGGTTCCTCCACACCTCCATCGTAGCACTCACCACAACGAATCGTAGTTGTTCTTTTCACACTGCCTGAAGTTGGATCACGAGCTCGTCAAAGCCCTGGGCAGCTTCTGCTTCCCCTTTCTGTCCCCGGAGCCCAGCAGGTCATCAGGCACATAGAAGGTGCTGGTGGTCTGGGAACGTGAACGTGAGAAGCGTCCTTGTGCCGGGAGCTGTGCTAAGTGCTGGGAGGACACCGACGACTAGGACAGAACACACTCCCTGGCCGCCCAGCGTCCGCTCCGGTAAGTCCGTGAGCACAGGAGCGCTGCTCTCTGGAATGGATAGGAGAGCAGCGGCTCCAGGAGGATCCCTCCACAGAGTCCAAGTCCTCTCCGATTCGACTTGCTTTGCACCTTAAAACTGAAAACATTAGCCAAAACAGATGGAAAGAGATAGCCATGGAGGACAAACTAGATTCATAAGATAACAAAGATCCTGAGAGGAGAATGGAGTTAACAAAAGAGGAGGCCAGTAAAGAAAAAGAACAAAGACGGAAAATGATTTGTGGTGATTGGATATGATTTGTAAATATGACCAACAGAAGTTTACATTAATTGAGATGGAAAATGGTAAATGTGGCGATTGATATTTTATCTGCAAGAATATTGAATGGCTTTAACAATATCTTTGACTTTCTAGGTGGTCAAGGAGAAAAAGGGAGAGGAACAGTTGAAAGAGACAAGCCTTCAGCAGCGATATGGTAAGAGAGGAGGTGTAAGATTTAGCAATAAATTAGTAATGGACATGAAGTTGAAGGGAGTTTATGAAGTTATCAGATCAAGTGCTATTGAGAAATTACGAAGGAAAAGAGAGGAGACAGTGTTTTCGGGGAGAGCGGGGTGAGGAATTCTTCATTGTCCAGTTAAGAACTGATGGCAACGAACACCTGGTAGAGAGCACAGTCTGCAATGTAGAGCTTATGTCTATAACTGCCGTGGAAAGGCGTTTGATCGCCAGTCTTGCATTTCTCTTCTCTTTCAACCTAAGAAGGAAAATATCCTCATTAACTTCGGTAAATAAACACAGTTATAAATAAATACATATCAATAAATAATTATAACCACAGTTACAAGGAAATAACTATGAAGAGGTGGCCTGTTCCTGAAGCCAAGGACTAGGTTCTTGGTTCTCATCGCCTGGCACACAGACACCCTCCAGAGGCCTGTACGGGCCAAGCCCGGTACCTCCTGCCAGCACCTCCTTCCCATGCAACACTAGGGTTGACATCTATTGTTGGATTAAAAATTGGAGGAGAAGTAAAACTTTCTTTATTCACAGACAACAGGATCTTGTGTATAGAAAATCCTAGGCAACACACACACAAAGGCTTTTAGAACTAATAGGAAAAAAGTCAACAACGTCCTGGGAAACAAGATCAATGTACAAAAATCCACTGTATTTCTATGTACTAGCAATGAACAATCCAAAATGCTCTAAAACTGGATTTTGAAAATGGTTGCAGAACTTAGTAAATTTACCAAAAAATCATTGAATTGTACACTTAAAATGAATATATTTTATGGTAGGTAAATTGTATTCCAATAAAGTTTTTAAAATTTAGAGGATGTCAAAAAGACATAAAAGGCATTATTTTTTCCATGAAAGGAGAATTTTACTCATTATTTATTCCTAATTTCTATGTTGTAATCTCTGGTGTCAAATACTCTAACAGTGAGGGGTGGAGCCCCAGCTGGGGCATTTCTAGGCCATTTCCAGAGCAGAAGTGAGGTGAGCAGTGTCGTCAACCTCTTCGCTGACACCAGCAGGCGGAACTGGAGCAGTCACGCTCGTGTTGCTGTTTATCTGGCAGAGCACTGAGGAGCCTGGTGACCAAACGTGACAGAGGGGAAGTGAAAGGTGAAGTCAGGCAGTCAGGACAGTTCTGGGGGGTCGGGATCCTTATTCCCCGGGGTTGCGTGGGTCACAACACCCTACAGAGACAAGAGGCCCTGGGTACTTGGAAAGAAACTGCTTCCTTGACTTCCAAGACCCAATCAGCACTTTGGACCAGAACAGGTGTCCTGGTCCAAAACAAACAGAAAGCTCAGAACAACAGTCAACTCTCAACAATTCTCACCGTCATTGCAGACAAAGAGGAAAACGCAATCCTAAGGATCTACAAGCGATCATTGCAGAAAATTTCAAGCCAGCCCCAGTGGCCTAGTAGTTAAGTTCAGTGTGCTCCACTTCAGCGGCCCAGGCCTGGTTCCCGGGTGTGGACCTACACTGCTCTATTAGCAGCCATTCTGTGCTGGCAGCCCGCATACTGAAAAATAGAGGAAGACTGGCACCTATGTTAGTGCAGGGCAAATCTTCCTCAGCGGGGGGAAAAAAAATTCAATGGCAGGATTCCCACCAATGGCCCTCTGCCTTGGGCTTTTTAAAACCCTACACACTTATAATTCAAATCACAACTGTAAACATAAAATGTTCCCAGAAACATCCTCAAGAATATTTAATACTTTTGTGAGCAATTTGTATTTCCTGTCTGGAAATATCATGAAAACTATCGATGGAGTAAATTTAGATTCTGGGCTGAGAAGCAAAGTTTTCAGATATGATCTCCCATGCTTTGGTGATTGAAATAAACTGGTGCTCGACAGGAAAAAAATATTCCTTTTTTTTAATGCAACAATGTAATTCATGAACTGATTCTATGGCATTTTGGCCCATAGCCATTTTTATTTAAGCTTTATTTTGTTGTTTTTTTAATCTATTATTTTTGAGAAATATTGAGAGACTTATGAAAAATACAGCAATCTTTTGTTATTTGCCATATTTTAGGAGTACTGCGTTAAGCAAATACTCTGGTTCAAAGACAGTTGACTACGTGTAAAGAAGAATAATATGCATAATAATAGCTACATACATGTGCTAAGTCTTCACACAAACTTGTCTTAATATTCTGCAAAGAAGTTTTAGTGAGAAAAATAAAGCAATTTGCCTGTGGTCATAGGGAGCAGCTTCATAGATTTGCAGTACGAGGCACTGTGCTAAGCATTTTATATACAATATGACCTTTAATCTTCATAATAAATCTAAGCAGGAGGGGGCCAGCCTGGTGGCGCAGCGGTTCAGTGCGCACGTTCTGCTTCCCAGCGGCAGGGATTCGCCAGTTCGGATCCCGGGTACGGACGTGGCACCGCTTGGCACGCCATGCTGTGGTAGGCGTCCCACGTATAAAGTAGAGGAAGATGGGCATGGATGTTAGCTCAGGATGAGGCTTCCTCAGCAAAAAGAGGAGGACTGGCAGTTGTTAGCTCAGAGCTAATCTTCCTCAGGAAAAAAAAAATCTAAGCAGGAACTATTACTCTTATTTTGTGGATGAAGAAAGAGGGATTTAGGAATAATTCTTCCCCAAGTTGGTAATAAAAGTTGTAGCGAGAATCTCATCAGAGTCCACCTGGTCCTCTGGGTTACCCATCCTCTTCTAGGTGGCATCCAGCAATTCTTCTTGGGTGATAGAGAATGCATGTGCAGTTCTGCAAAGGTGTCGATGTGAAAATGAATTATTATAATTTCTGGAAAAGCTAGTTAATTAAACTCTCTTTTGTTGAAAAATCATCACCATTCTCATAACCGATGACAAACATCTGCCAAAAAGAAACCAATTTTCATTAATGATGTTGAGCTATGAAAATTCCTCATAAATGGCAAGTTAATAGCCACTTTGGAATAAAAATATGGGCTCAGTAAGAGGAACAGCAATAAGAGACAATTCTGGTGGCTTCAATGAAGAGCATCTTTAAAAAGATCATTTATGGGGCTGGCCCCATGGTGTAGTGGTTAAGTTCATGCTTTCCACTTCAGCAGCCTGGGGTTCGTGGGTTCGGATCCCAGGCATGGACCTATGCACTACTCATCAAGCCACGCTGTGGCAGGCGTCCCACATAGACAATAGAGGAAGGTTGGCACAGATGTTAGCTCAGCCACAATCATCCTCAAGCAAAAAGAGGCAGATTGGCAAAAGATATTAACTCAAGGCCCATCTTCTTCACCAAAAAAGAAAGTAAAGTAATTTATTATTTTATCTGAATGAATTTCCAGATGAAGTAACGAATGTTAAATTAGTCCTTTAAAGTCTTAAAGGAAGTTTCATAAAGAATGACTAAATACGGGGGCCAGCCCCGTGGCCAAGTGGTTAAGTCCCTGTGCTCCGCTTCAGCAGCCCAGGGTTTCGCCGGTTTGGATCCCCGGCACGGACATGGACAAGCTGTGCTGAGGTGTCATCGCACGTAGCACAACCAGAGGGACCTACAACTATGTACTGGGGAACTTTGGGGAGAAGAAGAATAAAAGCAGATGTTAGTTCAGGTGCCAATCTTAAAAAAAAATGAATGACCAAATACAATTTTATTGTTTCAAATTTTCTTCATTTATATGAGCATTTGTTTTAGAATAGCCAGTTGTTTTTCCTTAGCTGGTTTCTGAAATTAAATAGATTTTAAAAGAGAGCTTTTTAATAAAATAGCTGTTCCTGATGCATCTGTATCTCCATCCACAATGTCCTCACAGAGACCAAGAGCTAAAGAGAAATTTGGGGTGGCGCCCTCTCAGAACCGGGTGAAATGGCAATTACCAATGTAATGGGGCCAGCAGAGGGCCAAATAGCTTTTCCTGAATTAGCATGTGAAAGGAAATGTGGGCAGATTGACCGTGTAGGACTAAACTCCACTTTATTTGCTGCTGGCTGACATACTGCTATAGCCAGATTCATCTCCAAAAATGGAACTCGTCGGAGGATCCGGTAAGAGCTCATTTCACTTTCTTGGTCGTTAGTCTGCATTATAATAAAACTCACAGGTATTTAGTACTTACTATATAGCAGGCTTTAGTGCTTTACAGCTATTATTTTATTCTCATGATAACCCTATGAGATAATTGATTCCATCAGGATTCATTACAGGAAAAAAGGAACGACTCAAAGTATTTTAAGCAAGATGGGCATTGGCAGAAGAAATTGGGTGTTTACAAAATTGTCAGATGGACAGAGGAGTAGGTTCTAGGCTGGGCCTAAGGAAGTAATTCTCAGAGAAATACAGACGTGGCCCACTAAGAGAGCAACTACCTTAAATGTCACTAGAGATGGTAAATTCAAGAATACATCCCAGACTAGGAAGCCAGATTCCAGAAGCTGCTACCATTGCCACAGCTGTTACAACCAGGAAGCTGGAAAAAGGATACTGGAACCCCACTGCAGAGGACACCTCACGTCTCCAGGATTTTGCTTGCCTGCAGAAAAATGGCCAAGTGAGATGGGAGGATGGCCTCCTCACGTCTGGCTACCAAATTTCAAACAAATCCATCTAAATGACAGGTCCTAAATCACAGTCAAACCCTGAGCTGCAAAGGGGCTCGAGAAATGCAGATTTTTAGCATTTCAACTTCTGCAGGAGAGGAAGGACCCAAGGAGGGAGGTAGAACTTAAGATAAGCAAGGCGGTCCACATTCCTGTTCAAAGTGGGTACTGTCGTTGCCATCTTCTTGGCCCCTTTTGGTAGATAAGGAAACTGAGGCACAGAGAATTAAGTAAATGGCCCAAGGTCACACCAAAGCAGTCTGCTTGAGAACCTGTGCTCCTGACCACTGGGCTTTACTGCCTCCCTGTAGTCAGGTTATGGTTGTTTGTGCACACAGGCTAAATGAAAATCCCAACAACATTTTTTGCCAAAGGCAAAACTTTTTTCAATGATGAAAAAATCCAGCAAGATAAATCAGGAGAGAGCTGAAGCGCTAGCGCATTGCTGGATTCTTCCTACCTTTACAGTAATAAACAAAATCCACTTCACCTCATGGATCCAGCAAGGCTCTTGAGTTTTACTTTTTCAGAATCTCTGACTGTTGATTTAGGTACTATTAGAAGCTATTGAGAGGGTGTTTCAGCCTGGAGAAGCAGGAATATCCAAGGATCCAGCCCCAGATGAATCCCCATTAATCACTAAATTCAAAGCAAAACTCAGAATTTACTACCAGATTGTGACAAGGAGTCTCTTCCAGAGATGATGGAATCAGATCTCCAGAAAGCAATAGAAAATATCTTTCATTCCCCTAAGCCATAGCTGGTGAGGCAGAGACATTGCCAAGTGTTTACCCAGCCCATTGGGCTTTCCTCTCAGGCCCCTTTGCAGTTGTGCTGGGGCCACGTGAGTTCTGGCCAATGGAAATTGGAGAGCGTGATGTATGTTACCTACAGGCACGAGCACCCCTTCTGTGATGACCAGGCCGTGTGTTAACAATGGTGGTGTCACGAGACAGAAGGAGCCTGAGCTCCTCCTGAATGACTGCCAACCACATTGGACTGTGATGTGAGCGGCAATACATTTTTATTGAGTTAAGCCACTGAGGTCTGGGACCATTTGTTACAGCAGTTAGGCTGACCCACCCAGCTGACCTGCACCTTCTGCTACAGATCGTCTTAGTGAAGGCAAAGAAAATCAGGTCAAGGAGACCTAGCCTTTGGGCAGGGGCAGGCCTAGTTGGATTGGTAGGGGAGTGAGAAAAAGGGCATCGCTCCCTGAATAGCCTCCTTTTCACAACGTTTTACCTACCTTCTCATCAACATCAGACCCATTTTTCAAAAATTCATTCAAGAGTTCCCATTCCGTTTGCTTTGCTTCTGCTTCTCAGACCAGGGCAGTGAAGTTGGACACCATGATGGAGAAGAGAAAAGGGAGCTAAAATGGAGTTGGAAAAAAAGGGACTCCACCAGCAACTGCTGGATCTTTAAACTCCTTTGATAGTTCCACCCCTGGCAAGAGTAGCCCCTTCCCTGAGATGAACTCAGGTCGCTGGGATCAGCCCCTCCACCTGGGCTGGGAGCAAGCAGCACGGAAAGAGGGCAGGGAGAGGGGACTCGTGCTCGCTCTTTTGGGGACCATGACAGTGGGCACTGAGACGGACTGCACTGGTGGGAGTCCCCTTCTGTGCACCCCAAACACGAATAGGCTAAAACAGATTTCACCTCCGTAAGAATAAAACTCTAAAGCTCTTTCAAAGCACCATTTTATACAACAGCAAATGTGTTCATCGTAGATCACTTTTTGCTGTTCGTTAAACCAGATCCCCTGGGGAGGTTTATGCCAATGCTTTGCAAATCAGTCCTTGTTACTTTATGTAATTGGAAACAATCAAGTGAAGTGCCTGGTATACTCTTCTGTACTTTGAAACAGGGACGCCCAACCTGAGGTCCTATGTCCAGGCTCCTCGATGGCCTCCGAGGTAGTGATGGGAAGCTGTGCATTATTCTCCTTCTATCAGAAAACATTCCAGAAATGGGGCATTGAACTTAAAGCTGTGTGAGCTAACTAAAATGTCAAGCTTCTGTTTTTTGATTGAACTGAACATCAGCTTAGTATAACAATTGATTATCTCAGAGGATAATTGATTGATATTTGATTATCTCATGCTATCTGGAAACTCTGAATAACAGTCTTTGATTAATATAAATGAGTTAATCACCCAATAAGACTTCCATAAAAACAACTTTTAAGAAATAGGCTCCATGGAGGAAAAATTATTAGCAGTTTAAGAGTCTAGTCAAAAAACGGAAACAACCCAAATGCTCATCAATTGATGAATGATAAATAAAAAAAGGTATAGCCATACAATGGAATATTATTCAACCATAAAAAAGAATGAAATACTAATACATACTACAACTGGATGAACCTCAAAAAACATTATGCTTAGTGAAAAAAAGCCAGTCACAAAAGACCGTACATTATATGTTTCCATTTATATGAAACGTGTACAGATGCAAATCTGTAGAGACAGAAATAGATTAGAGGTTACCTAGGGCTGGGATGAAGGAGAATGGGGAGTGATGGTTAATAGGCATGAGAATTCTTTTTGGAGTGATGAAAACTTAGATTATGGTAACTCTTGCACAACTCTGTATATATACTAAAAACCATTGAATTATACACGTAACTGGCTGAATTTTATGATATATAAATTATATTTCAATAAAACTGTTAAAAATTTTCAGATCATGAACTGAACTCCATAACTTTCCATTTGACTTTGCCAAAATTTGCCCGAATTAATGGAATCTTACAGCCCGGGAGTAAAGTTGGGTTCTTTAGAAACAACAACAAAAGCAAACAATAACTGTATGTCTTCCCTCAGGAGAAAATGCTAGAACCTCAGCCCTCTCTCCCCGCTTGCATTGGGTCTTCTCCTGCACCTCGTTCCTTGCTCATGGCAGGAAGCTGTGGAATAAGACTGTGGCCCAGGAGGAGCTGTTTCTCCCAGTGCTCTGTCCCCATAAAGGACCCAGAGCTCCTCACATCTTTACTTCTGTGCCGAGAATAAGGGCCGTGGCCCGTCAACCACACCAAAGCCGGTGCCCCTCCTTGGCAATTTTCCCTTTTCCCTCTGCAGTCAGTTTTACCTGGCACTAGATCTGCACATTCGGTACTTTTTCCTTTTCTCCCTTCGAGGCTTTGAACGTATTTCTGCCGAAGTCCTCACGAGGCTCAACAGCATTCTCCTAATTGCAAGTTGTAAGTCAATTGTGAAAATTTCAGAAAATATATAAAAGTATAAAGAAGAAAATACAACTACTACCTACTAATAACCTTTCTGAACATTCTGACATATTTCTTTCCAAGGTTATATATATATATAGGTTTTTCTTTACTCAATTGAGATCATATAGTAAATTGTTTTGTAGATTACAGGAATCATGTAACTAGTCTCTTGTTGGCAATAGCTGCAAAAAAGCCTGGAGTCCAGAGCACAAGGCCTTACAACATTCATATGGTGGACAAAACTCACTTCTAGCTTAATTTTATGTTTTTCTATTCAGATTTCTTTTACCCTCCTTTTCATATTCTCTTATTTCCATATTTAATCTTGTTTTAGAAATATGTATTTATATAAACCACTCTGAAGTCCTTCCAAAATAATCTTTTCCATCACAGCCATTTCTAGGTGTACAGTTGAGTTGTGTTAAGTATATTCACATTGCAATCTTGCAAAACTGAGACACTATACCCACTGAATAACTCCCACTTCCCCCTCCCTCTAGCCCCTGGGAATCACCATTCTGCTTTCTGTTTCCATGAATTTGAATACTTTAGATACCTCATATAAGTGGAATCGTGTAAAATTTGTCTTTTTGTGACTGGCTTATTTCACTGAGTGTGATGTCCTCAAGTTCACTCATGTTGTAGCATAATGCAGAATTTACTTCTTTTTTAAAGCTGAGTAATGTTCCATTGTATGTGTATATCGCATTTTGTTTGTCCATTCATCCATTGATGCGCATTTGGGTTGCTTCCACTTCTTAGCTATTGTGATAAAGCTGCTATGAATAGGGATGTGCAAATATCTCTTTGAGACTCTGCTTTGAATTCTTTTGGACAGATAGCCAAAAGTGGAATTGCTGGATCCCTTGGTAGCTCTAGTTTTAATTTTTGAGGAACCACCATACTGTTTTCCACCACGGTTGCACCATTTTACAATCTCACCAGCAGCACACAAGGGTTTGATTTCCCCACATCCTCCCCAGCACTTGCTATTTTTTGGTTTTCTGATAGTAGCCATCCTAGCAGTTTTGAGGTGCTGTCTCACTGTGGTTTTGATTTGCATTTATCTAATGATTGGTGTTGTTGAGCACCTTTTCATATTTTTTGGCCATTTGTATATCATTTTTAGAGAAATGGCTATTCAAGTTAGCCCATTTTTTATCATATTTTTTTGTTGTTGTTGGGGTGCAGGAGTTCTTTATATATTCTGGATATTAACCCCTTATCAGGTATCTGATTTGCAAATAATTTCTCCCATTCCATAGGTTGCCTGTCACTCTGCTGATGTGTCCTTTGATGCACAGAAGTTTTTAAGGTTGATATAGTCCCATTTGTCTATTTTTGCTTTTGTTTTCTGTGCTTTTTGTGTCACAACCAAGAAATCATGGCCAAATCCAATGTTGTGAAGCTTTTCTGATATGTTTTCTTCTAGGAGTTTTATAGTTTGGGGTCTTACGTTTAGGTCTTTAATCCATTTTGCGTCAATTTTCATACATGGTGTAAGATGAGGGTTTCACTTCATTCTTTTGCATGTGAATATACAGTTTTTCCCAGCTCCATTTGCAGATGAAACCATCCTTTTCCCATTAAATGGTCTTGGACTCCTCGCCGAAGATCATTTATTTGACCATATACACAAGGGTTTATTTCTGGGCTGTCTATTCTATTCCACTGGTCTACACATCTGTCCTTATGCCAGTGCCACACTATTTCAATTACTGTAGCTCTGTAATATGTTTTGAAATCAGGAAGCGTGACACCTGCACCTTAGTTCTTTTTCAAGATTGTTTTGGCTATTTGGAGTCCCTTGAGATTCCATGTAAATTTTAGGATGAATTTTTTTCTATTTCTGCAAAAAAACGCCATCGGGATTTTGATAGGGATTGCACTGAATCTGTAGTTTCAGTTTGAGTAGTATTGATAGCTTAACAACATTGTCTTCCAATCTGTGAACACTAGATGTCTTTCCATTTATTTGTGTCTCCCTTAATTTCTTTCAGCAGTATTTTGTAGTTTTCAGTGTAGTAGTCTTTCACCTCCTTTGTTAGATCTGTTCCTAAATATTTTATTCTTTTGGATGCTATTGTAAGTGGAATTGTTTTCTTAATTCTCTCTCAGGTTACTCATTGTTAGCATATAGAAACACAACTGATTTTTGTGTGTTGATTTTGTATCCTGAAGCTTTGCTGAATTTGTTCATTAGTTCTAACAGTTTTTTGTGGAATCTTTAGGGTTTTCTACAGATAAGATCATGTCATCTGCAAACAGGATAATTTTATTTCTTCTTTTCTGATTTGGATGCAATAAACACTTTATAAATAAAATAAATTATTTTCCTGTTTTATTGAGATATAATTGACATATAACATTGTATTCATTTTGGTCTTACAACATAATGATATATCTCAAAATGATTCCTCCAATAAGTTTAGTTAACATCCATCACCTCACATAGTCACACATTTTTTTTTCTTGTGATGAGAACTTTTAAGATCTATTCTCTTAGCAACTTTTAAATATACAATACAGCATTGTTAATTATAGTCCCCATGCTGTATATTACATCTCCAGAACTTATCTTATAACTGGAAGTTTGTACTTTTGACCACTTTCACCCATTTCCCCCATCCCCGACCCCCTTCCTCTGGCAACCACCAATCTGTTCTCGGTATTGCTGGGTTCACTTGTTTTAGATCCCACATACAAGTGAGACCATAAAGTATTTGTCTTTCTTTGTCTGACTTATTTCACTTAGCATAATGGCCTCAATTTCCATCCATTTTGTTGCAAAGGGCAGGATTTCCTTCTTTTTCATGGCTTAATAATATTCCATTGTATATATACACACTAGATTTTCTTTATCCATTCATCCAACAGTGGACACTCAAGTTGTTTCTATATTTTGGCTGTTGTGAATATTGCTGCAGTGAACACAGGGGTGCCAATATCTTTTCAAGTTAGTGTTTTTGTTCTCTTCAGATGAATACCCAGAAGTGGAATTGCTGGATCTTATGGCAGTTCTATTTCTAATTTTTTGAGGAACTTCCATACTGTTTTCCATAGTGGCTGCACCAATTTATATTCCCATCAACATTCCCTTTTCTCCACATCCTCACCAACACTTGCTATTTCTTGTCTTTCTCACGATAGCCTTTCCAATAGTTGTGAGGTGATATCTCATTGTGGTTTTGATTTGCGTCTCCCTGATGTTTAGTGATGTTGAGCATCTTTTCATGTACCTGTTGGCCATCTGTATTTCTTCTTTGGAAAAATGTCTATTCAGTTCCTCTGCCCAGAATGAATTTTATATACCATTTTTTACTCTCAAAAGTATTTCCGATATCATTAAAAATATTTTGTAAGATCATTCTTAATTGTTGCATATGAGTCCGTTATCTAGATGTGGCATAATTTACATGACCATTCTTCATTCTTCTATTGTTGGACATTTAGGTTGTTCTAAATTTGTATTATGATGAACGATATTGCAATGCATATTTTTGTGTATACTTCTTTGGTCATATTTAAGATTTTTTTCCTTATGAGAGATCCCTAGAAATGGCACAACTGAGTTAGAGATTATATATATTAAGGCTTTGACACATATTTCTAATTTGGCAAAGCGTAATTTTTAAAAATATTAATTGAAGATACATTCGGGATACATTATATCTATCTTTTAAGAATTTACGTTACATCTTACATTTTCAGATGGCATATATATAGTTTTAAGTACACAAATATATAAATTATATTTTTTTATAATGTTGAACTCTTTTGTTGACTTTTTTCTGCTTTTGGTGAGGAAGATTGACCCTTAGCTAACATCTGTTACCAATCTTCCTCTTCTTGCTTGAGGAAGACTGTCGTCAAGATTGTGACGAACCCAAACTTGTGACTTGTAGCTGCTTTCCTCCAATCTCTGCCTCCGATGACCTTCTCCTTTTTTGCCTGTCTAATATCCCTCTGCCTCAGTCTTTCTTTTCTTTTGAGGAAGATTAGCCCTGAGCTAACATCTGTCACCAATCCTCCTCCTTTTTCTGAGGAAGACTGGCCCTGAGCTAACATCTGTGCTCTACTTTCCTCTACTGGGTTTTATTTTCTTCTCTACTTTCTATGTGGGATGCCTGCGACAGCATGGCTTGACAAGCGGTGCCATGTCTGAACCCAGGATCTGAACCAGCGAACCCCGGGCCGCCGAAGCTGAATGTGCGCACTTAACCGCTGCACCGCCTGGCTGGCTCCTCTGCTCACTCTTATAAGGACCCTTGTAAGATTAGGGCCCACCTGGCCAAAGCAGGATGATCGCCTCATCTTAAGATGCTTAACTTAATTAAATATCCAAAGACCTTTTCTCCAGATAAGGTAACATTCACAGACTTCAAGGATTGAGACGTTGGTATCTTTTGGGAGACCACCATTCAGCCCATTACACTTTACTTCCAGAATCCTGTTAAATTTTCTAGCAGTCTTGTCATGGGTCATCATTACCCTTGTTTACAAGTAAAGAAATTGAAGTTTAGAAAGAATAAGTCCTTGGCCAAAGCATCCTGGCCTATGCCACAGCTGAGATTGGCCCTGAGGCTCACTGACACTCAGAACCAGTGTTGACGGGGGCTGCCCAGGGCCCGGTCAGTTACACGGCACTGTCCTTGCGAATGCAGAAGTCAGCCTCAGACAACAGTGTTCACAGGTGACCTCGTACACGCCACTGGTCTGACCTAAAAGAAGAAGTTCTCTTTGATAAAGGAGCATTCAATCTAATATAAGAAAAAACACACATAGCCCAGCGATAAAATGTATTCTTCTCACTATCAATTCCAAATAGGTGTCAGCCTAACCTAAAGTTAGATATTCACACAATGTTCCAAAAGTGCCTTCTTTCATTTTCTTATTCCCTAAAAAAAAAGACACATTTCTTTAGCTCAGTCCAATTTATTCTCTTAACATTTGTTGAGTACCTACTATAATTTATGGTATAACCTCCCTTGAAGTCTTTCTTCCCCTATTTTGGACATTTTTATTTACAGTATGGATACATTTGAACTCACACACACACACACACACACACAAACCACAAAAAAAAGGTATAACGATTTCTGGCATTCTCTACATCCTGAATTATTGTTTAACCTAATTTATTGAATGTTAACTTTTTGTTTTACTTTTTTCCTTCGCTTAAATTTAGGATGTTTTAAATAGCGTTAAGGATTTACATAACTGCAACTGGCTACTTCTAAAAAAATTTTTTTTAAATAAAACTTTTTTACAATTCAGATGTAGGAGTGGTTTGAAACAGGGCCAGGGGTGCACATTTAGTCAGACCCATCAAAGCAGCTGTGAAATAAAGAGAACATCTCGCTGCTTTTCAAAGACAGCTCATCCTCTGACAAAGGTTTTCAACAGATATGTGTTACAGTGTCTCAAGAGCGATACGTTTCAGAGAGTCAAAAGAGAGATTGATATTTTAGAATTACAGCACCTTTTAGATAAGGGATAGATTTTTTTATAATCTTGTATGTTTAAGGAAATAATAAATTTAATAAGCTCACACACAAACAACTTCTGTTATCACTGATTGGGGAAATTTAGTGGAAATGTAAAAATTGAAATGACATTAATTTGGCCACATTGGAGAGGATCCGCAGAAGAAACTCGTGTTTAGATGCTTTAAAATGTAAATAGTGCCCATCAGGGGACACAGCCTCACTTCTCATAATGGGTTTTCAGATAAACAAGCAGCGGAAATTTGCACTAATTCTATAGGGGCATAATTAAAGATAATTAGGAAAAAACCTCACATATTTTATAAAATAACATCAAGAAAACAGACAGAGATGGATTTTGCATTTTCTGAAGTCCCCAGTGATGCAAGCTTCCTTCCTTGTGTACACCTGCTAATTTACTTTAAAAAAGAAAAAAACACTTACAAAGGATTGTCTCCGGGGAAGAGAAGGTATGCATTTAATGACTCAGTCCTTGGCAACCGTCAATAAGTATGCTAGTTAAAGGCAACTAAAGAGTGTAATATACATACTGTAAATCCAGGAAAATACTAGTGTGGATAGAGATGGAGAGAGAGAGAGAGAGAGAGAGAATAGATAGCTTATGGTGAAATGAAAAGTAGGCGGAATAATCATCACTCTGGCTTTTGCTACAGTAACAAGTAATGGCCAAATCTCAGTGCAACTGCAGACATTTATTTCTTGCTCTCATTACATGAGGGCTTGTGTTGAGTTTGTCTGGGCTCTATGTGTCTTATTCTGGGATTCAGGTTGAAGCAGCAGCCACCTGCAACAGTCATAGCGGAGGGCAGAAGTTGAGGGATGGAGCCAAACCACACAAGGGCATTGTAATTTTCTGCTGGGACATGGCACGTTGATCATCTGCTCACAATTCATTGGCAAAGCAAGTTCAAAGTCAGTAGGTCCACAAAGGATGCTGCATTACAAAGAAACATGGCAGGGATGGAGAGAAATGAAAAATTGTGGACAAATAAAATAGTCTATCACACTTAAAATGTAGAAAACAGCAAAATGATATGGCCAAATATATATATTTTTAAGAAAATATTACGATTATTAAACACTTATGCAGTTCAAACAGAAACCTCCTCCAGTCAGTGGTGGACCCAAGTTTTATGAGGTCCTAAACATATGCAATTTTAGCGATCCTCTTTAAGAAAATATGATCAGGGGCCCACCTGGTGGTGCAGCGCGTGAGTGCGCACGTTCCGCTTTGAAGGCCCAGGGTTCGCCACTTCGGATCCGCGTGCGGACATGGCACCGCTTGGCAAGCCATGCTGTGGCAGGCGTCGCACACATAGAGTGGAGGAGGATGGGCATGGATGTTAGCTCAGGGCCAGTCTTCCTCAGCAAAGGTAGGAGGATTGGTGGCAGATGTTTGCTCAGGGCTAATCTTCCTAAAAAACAAAAATGAAAGAAAGAAAATATGATGAAATAATACTATTACAAAATTAGAGGCCTTGAAGGTGAAGTTTATCTTCAAGGTAAATTTGATTTTGCCTGCAGGTTATATAATGTAAAAAAATCCAATTCCATTCATCAATAAAATTGTAGCAAAATTTATATCCTACACTTCAAGACTTGTATTAACACAGTTCTTTAAAAATAAACTATCATAATTTTAATATGCAATATTAAAATTATGAAAATATTGTTAATTATTAAAATTATTAAATTAAATTATTTAAAAATTATTAAAATATTAATATTTACTTATTTGGATTTAAGAGCACAATAAGATAATCTTCTGTCCTCCTGAGGCCACAAGTCACAGACTAAAAGGGAGGCGGGAATTCCCTGGAGAACCTCATCTGAAGAAACCCATCTATTCACAGTTTTATTTATTCAAAGAATACAAATCGGCTATAATTGTTAAATATATTATGGCGTGTTTCATGGTGCTAGTGTAATGAATATGTTTAATTTTGGAAACCAGTTCTGGCCCCCTCCCCCCCCAGAAGGTAGCTGATGTGTAGGTGTAAGATGTTTACTAAGAATGAATTAACATTTTTTTCAGTTAACACAAAAAGGAATTTATTTCTTATAAATTTTCCGCGCTCCTAGATATTGTTAAGAATAATGGGGGAAATTATAAACGGTATGGTTTTCCAGCCAGGTGAGCCGAAACTAAACAATAAGAAGGGTATAGGGTTAGAATATGTTGGGGTGCATGGTGGTAGGCCCAGATTCAGTCAGTAGGTTAAGACATAGGGATAAGCTGGAGAGGGCAGGCCAGAAAGAACAAGCACCTCCAGCCCTTATCACTCTGCTCTTCACTCGGTGTGGTAGGCAGGATAATGGCCCCCAAAGGAATCCATGTCCTAAGCCTCAGAACCTGGCACTTTACAGATATGATTAAGGTTGCAAACCTTGAGATGGGGAAATTATCCTGGAGTGTCCAGGTGGGCCCCAACTCATCGCATGAATCCTTAAAGGCAAAGACATTTGCTGGCTGTGGTCAGCTGTGGTGACAGAAGAAGGGTGGGTGAAACTTGTGGGAGAGATTCCGCCTGCTCTGCCGCCCTCCGAAAGCCCTGCCGACACACTGATTTTAGTCCAATGAGATTCTTACTGGATTTTTGACCTACAAAGCTGTAAGATAATAAATTCGTGTTGCTTTAAGCCACTAAGTTTGTGTCAGTTTGTTACTGCAGCAATAAAAAACTGATATTCCTGAGGGCCGACCTGGTGTCTGCAGAGGTTAAGTTCTCACCCGTCGCTTTGGTGTCTCAGGATTCGCGGGTTCGGATCCCGGGTGGACCTACGCACAGCTTGTCCAGCCATGCCAAGGCGGCATCCCACATACAAAATAGAGGAAGATGGGCACAGATGTTAGCTCAGGGCCAATCTTCCTCACCAAGAAAGAAAAAACAAAACAAAAACTAATACTCTAGGTGAAGCAGGGATGTGAGTCACCTGATGACATAGGCAGATGGTGTCCTTAACTCCCTGGTGTGAATGCTCCAGGAAGATCAAATTCCCCAAACCTCAGCACCAAGTCCTCGTCTTTGACCCTCACCCAAGTTTCTGGGGCTCTCCCAGGTAAAAACACTGCCGCTCTTCACAGCCCACCAGGCATTTTTTCCAACCCAGCAGCCTCTCCTAGTTCAGCTCCTTCAGTTCCCTCAGTTTGTGTTTGTGAAGGGACGTCACAGATCCTCCTGGCTTAATTATCCTGCAGGAGAGAAAGTGGGAAAATACACTTTGGCGTCCCCTCGGGGGGCGTGTTCTCGCGTGATCAGACTATTTGCAGTGGATCGGGGAAAGGACGTGGGAAGTACCTCCATGTATACTGGTACAGTGTTTGATGACTTGGTTTGTTCACTTTGCTGAACATACAATGTGAAGTTCTTATGTGGGCCTTGAATCATGGAGCTATTTCAACTGGTGAACTGCGTTCTGATTAAATCCACTTAAACCTTGTTGCAACGCATGTCTATACTTTTGTTCTCAGCTGGACGTGCTGCTATGCAAAACAAGCATCTGTCTAGCTCCAAAGGGGCCAGTCAGGAAGAAATCGTAAGAGGAACCTTTAATTAAAAACAAAGGCAAAAGCGAGTCATTGGGGAAAGTTAGAAAAAGATGTAGAATGTGTGCAAAGGCCAGGGATGGATTAACTCTAAAACATCGTTTAAAATAGTTTGAATGGAAATGATCATTGGCTGGCAGTGAGAAAGTCACACATAAGCTATTATGAGTGGAAAATGGATTCAAGCAGCAGTGAAGGCGTGATAAATAAATGGACTAAATCTACGGAGGACAAATTGCAGTCCTTCCTGAGGAAGATGCCCTGAAAGGATAAAACCCTTGGCCAAATAATGGGCCAGAATAATGAGCTTTGTATTAATTGACATTATAAAATTATTATAAAATATTTTAATATACTTTAATGCATATTCTTTTTCAACATCAAAGAATTTAATAATGTGAGAAGAAAGTTTAGTATCCTCACAGAGCTTAATTTCTGGGGTTCAGCTGTGCATCACTGAACAAACAGAATGCAATATTAATGGAGCATTACTTTGCCCAGAATATTGACTATTTATAAATACAGTCATTAAAAAGAAGCACCAGGGGTCGGCTCCGTGGCCGAGTGGTTAAGTTCGCACGCTCCCCTGCGGTGGCCCGGGGTTCGGATCCTGGGAGCAGACATGGCGCCCTCGTCAGGCCATGTTGAGGCGGCGTCCCACATCCCACAACTAGAAGGACATGCAACTAAGATATACAACTGTGTACAGGGGGGTTTTGAGGAGATAAAGCAGAAAAAAAAAAAAAGGAAGATTGGCAACACTTGTTAGCCCAGGTGCCAATCTTTAAAAAAAAAAAAAAGAAGCACCAGTTTACAGATATGATTTAAATACTAGAAATTGACGAAAGGGAAGATTGTGTTCCTAAACTAGCAATCTTTATTCACGCCAACTTTCTTTCCACCACAATCTGAGTAGAAGCAACAAGAACGTGTTACGAGTCTCCCCTTGAGAGACAGCTGAGTGTAACGAAGGCGCAGGCCTGGGAGCCAGCACACCTGGGTTCCAGCCCCCTTCCTTTGCTTCTGGCACTGACAACGCTGGCAGCCCTCCTGGAGCCTGTTCTCCGCCTGAAAAACAGAGATAGTGTTACCTATTTTTGTCTGATTCACCAAATGAGGTAACATGATATATTGCAATATGATCGTGCTTTGTAGATTTTAAAGGGTTCTCTACATTCGGGTCCTTACATTAGGCCTAAAAATATATGCAATATGTAAATCGTTGAAGCATCAATTCAGCACAAGTATCGGTTGTTATAACCCTTGGTAGAATTTGATCAAAACTTAATCTAATGCTAGTTTTGTGATCTGGCTCTCGTCATCCTCTTCGTGTGTTTACAGTGACGTCCGTCGCACAGGAGTACTTGGGAGGTAAATGTTGCCTTCTGCACAGTCTTGCCCAGAGCTAGCCTTCTACCTTTGTCTCCGCGTTCTCTTATGTTTGTTGTTGACTGCCAGATCATGTCTTCATTGAGGTGCCAGAGCAAATGCTAAATTCACTGATTTCTTGACCAGCAAATACTACTCTCTTATTATGTGCAGAGCGCTATACAAGATACTATTCAGGAAACTCAGCAAACTGAGCAGTTTGATTTTTTTTTCCTCTTCTAAACTGACTAGCTCTTTGTCTGAATTAATCAAATCAACCAGTAGGTTTTTGGCTTCTGTAGACACAGCTTAAATGTCACTTTCTATCTTCAAGCTGCTATTTTGAGAATTGGTGATGTGTAGGTGGAAAACACTTTACTATTTAGAAATAGAGTACTATACAGTAAAGCTTATTAGGCAGTTATTTTCACTTTGTAGTTTTTATTTCATTTAACATTTTATTATGGAAAATTTTAAACATGTACTCAGGCATATGAGACAGTATAAAGAGTCCCCATACATCTAACTCAGCTTCCCTGTGCCCCCCCAACTCTCCCTTATTCCATATTATTTTGGAGCAAACATCAGAGATCACATAATTTTATCCTTAAATATTTCCATATGTATCTCTAAAAGATAAAGATGTTGAAAAACTAACCACAATGGCATTAGCACACCCAAAATAAAATTAACAGTAATTCCTTAATATCATCAAATATTCAGTGTGTGTTCACATTTCCAACTGTTTTATAATATTATAATTTTTTGCAGCTTGTTTCAATCAGTATTCAAATAAGTTCCACACATCACAATTGGTTGAAATGTCTCTAAATTCTATTTTAATCTTCAGCTCTCTCTTTTTTCCCCTTGAAATTTATCTGCGGAAGAAACTGGGTCATTTGTCCTGTGGTCTTTTCTACAGCCCGGGTTTCGCTGAGTGTATCCTGTGGTAGAGTTTAACATGTTTTTCAGTCCTATGTGCTTCCTGAATATTTGTAGTTGGATACAGACTGTGCTGTCCAATGTGATATCCACATGTAGCTTTTTTAGAATACTTTTTATTTTAGAATAGTTTGATTTGCAGAAAAGTGTGAAGATAGCACAGAGGGTTCACCCCCAGTTTCCCGTATTATTAGCATCTGAAATTGGCATGGTGCATCTGTTACAATTAATAAACAAACATTGATGCACTATTATTAAGTAATGTCCGTACTTTATTTAGATGTCCTTAGTTCTTACCTAGTGTCCTTCTCCTGTTCCAGGATCCCATCCAGGATCCCATGGCGCATTTAGTTGTCAGGTCTCCTTAGGCTCCTCTTGGCTGTGACAGTGTCTCAGACCTTCCTTGTTTTTAATAACCTTTACAGTTTTGAGGAGCACTGGTGAGTTATTTTGTAGAATGTGTCCCGATTGGGACGTGTCTGACGTCTTTCTCATGACTGAACTCGGGTTAAGGGCTTTGGGGAGGAAGATCACAGAGGTAAAGTGCCGTTTTCCTCCCATCACATCAAAAGTACAGAGTACACACATGATTTCTCACTGTGGATGTTAACCCTGATCCCCCGGCTGAGGCGGTGTTCGTCAGGCTTCTCCAGTACGAAGTTACTGTTTCCTTCCTTTCCATACCGTCCCCTTTGGAAGGAAAGCTCTGTCTGAAACTCTGATTTACAGAGTGGAGAATTATGCTCCATGTCCTTCAGGTGGAGTATTTACAGAAATTATTTTGAATTCTGCATGGGAGATCTGTCTCTTCACCTCTATTTATTTATTTATTTATTCATTCATTCATTCAATCAATCATTTACTTCTATCAGTATGATTCATGGATATTTATTTTACACTTTGGATATAATCCTATACAGCACTATTTTATTTTGTTGCTCAAATTATCCCAGCTTTGGCCATTAGGAGCCCTTTCAGTTGGCTACTGTGTCCCTTTGTCACACACTTATCGTTGTGAGTGTATGTGCGAGTTTTTAAGCATTTCCTTACTTTCTGGCATATAAGCTACCCCAGCTCATCATGTGTATTCCCTGCCCCCATCCTAGAATCGGCCATTTCTCCAGGGATCTCTGGGTTTCTTATACTGGAGAATGATATTAGAAACCAAGATCTGGGCACCAAATTTAATAAAATATTTTTAAATCATTCTTTTCCTGCCTTTTTGTCTATTTCATAATTATAAAATTATTTTTGTTATAACTTGCTATTATAAAATTTTGATTTTTTTATAGTTCCAATTTTCAAAAGGCATTTTTAGTCTAAGAATATAGGCTCATCTGCCTCTATTGAACATTAAGCCTTTTCTTTAAAGCAAGTAATTTACACACATATTTTGTTTCTATGTATCTTACTATTAAACTAGAGTCTGAAAATTTGAATTTTTCTACATAGTGCCAATTCAGTCAGTTCAAGTGGCTATTTGGTTAAGTGATGCTACGTGTCTGTGACCTTTGACTGCTTTTTTTTAATTTTTAGTGAATTGACTAAATATTTTGACATCTTGTAATTACAAAATACCCAGAGAAAGTGGATAAAATGGCAAATATCATAAGAAAAGATTACATTTATTTCTCTGGAAATCATACAGTAAAAATGTATTAAGGCGAATCTTTCTAAGACGGATTTTCTGAATAGCCAGGTAAACCAGAAGCTAAAATTTTTATTGTAAAATTTATGCAGTGTTTAAGAAAATAAAAAAATGGAAATTTTTAACTCCAATACTGGAATAAAACATTTTCAAGAATTGTCATTTCTATAGAAAATATATTACTTGAATTTTTTTCATTTATTGGTTAAAGTTCTCTTCATAGCATTTATTTTTTAAAGATCGATTTATGAAAGTCATCCATTGGGATTCCAAAGCCCGGCAAATGTAGCAAAACAACTTACCAGCTATTTGACATTGGGAAAGTCAATCTTTCTGTGTTGCTTTCTCCTCTGTAAAATCAATTGTTAAGATAAATTGGTTCATATATGTAACATACGTATCTACATGGATGTGTAACACGTATGTGTATCTACATGTATGAGTAATGTATATACACACACACAAAATATCTAAAGCCCAGCCCTTCCAAATGTTCAATAACAGTTGTCCCTTTCTTATCTTTAATATTTTAAGTATTTTTTAATCTATAAGTATTTTATTTTATTTCTATATACTTTAATATTACTTTTCTTTAGCAATAGTCAATAACTTAAACATTTTGCTAATTCAGACTGTCTTCACCATTCGGTCCAAATTAGTGAAATTTTGCCATAGTTAATATGTTTTCTCCAAATCAATGCTGTAATGGGAATATTTTTATATATTAATGAGTTTTTCTCCTTCGCGTTTCTTAGCATGTGACCTTTGCTCATTCTGCCCAAGGCATTAGGATTGTATTATAGCTGGAACACAAAAATAAAGAGAGTTTTGATATTCAGCTTTTAATATCTAAAGCAGAAGTTTTGAGTTTGCAGCAAGAAAATAATCCTGAAATCCAGGCTTTGTCGAAAGACTCCACAATTTTCTAAATTTTTTTTAGCTCCATGTGGACTTTGTCCATGGAAGTTATCAAATGCCCAGATAGACAGAATTCAGGATGAGATCCGAAGGAAGACCTCGTACCTTGGGAAGATCACAGAGAAGGAGAAGGAGGGGTCAGGCTCTCTCTCTTGGCTCAGGGGAGATTTGCAGCAAAGAGAAACAGAGAGAGGATAGTAGACTCACTCCTGACCATCCCCTTGCAGGCAGGAGCCCTGCCCGAAGGCATGCTCCTTTTACTATGTAGGAGAACCCTGAAAGCAGAGGGCCTTTGCTTTGCTTCCTCTGTGGCACCAGGGCGGAGACACGGGCCGAGTGGCTCAGCAATGGCACTAGGTGGAGCGACGTTACCTAGACCAAAGAGTCTGGTCTCCTTGCTCTCCTGGCTGGTGTGCAGTGAGCAGGGGCTCCAGAAGTGTCTGTGTGTCCCGGTGGGGGAAGCAAAGATCCAAGAAGGCCCAGTGGCCTGACAAGATCCAGGAATGAGGCAAAGAAGCAAATGATCCAGTGGTGGGTGCTCACACAGTGACCCACAGGGCAAATGGGACTGTGAGCTACTGGCAGTCACAAGTCCAGGAACCAGACCAGGCACTCAACTGTAGAGACCGGAAAGGGTCCACTGAGGTCACCATCCAAATCCAAAGCCCGTCCATACCACCACTCTCCCCATCACCAACTCCCTCACATGACATCATGACAGTGTCTTGGAGTTGAGTAAGGGGAAGAAGAGAAAATCTTAAATAATTAGCATTTTCACAAAAGAAATTGACATGTCCAAAAGAGACTGATTAAACCACAAAAAACTCAGTTATAGTAAATCCATAAATTTAAAATACACTCTCTACCCAGTAGGTGAGAAAGAGTAAGTCATTTATGAGAGACAAAGATACTAAATTTGCAACCTTATCACAAAGAGAGGACTTGAAAATGACGGACGCCTTTCCCTCCCCGGCTGCCAGGAGGATCAGATGGGACAGTTGATGGGAGCAACTCTGAAAAGTGAAGCGCTCACTGCAGTACGGACGGTGGCAGCTGCACGCCTGCCCTGAGCGTGGTGGGATCGGGACCAGACAAGCAGCACGCACACCTCAGCTCAGGGCCTGGAGGCGAGAACACAGACAAGAAGCCAAATTCAAGCCAATTACAAGGTTCCAGGTAGAAGAAGCTGGGAGTCCAGAGGCGCAGATTCGGCAGAGAAGCTGTGGAGAGGGAGCCAAGTGGCAGCAGAGGACCAGATGCGAGCACAAGCTCCCTAGGTGGGGAGGCGACTTGGAGGTCTGTTCCCCAGGAAGGACACAGGACCTGGTGCTATCTGATGTTGTCCTTAGTTAAATGTATGATGTAAAATACTGAAGATCTAAAAGCAGGTTCACTGAAGGTGTGCAATAGAGTGGGGCTCACAGAGGGAACCTTGAGTTAAAATTAAGAATCATCTTGTCAGGACGACATGATCTTATATATAGAAAACCCCAAAGAATCCATTGGAAAACTGTTAGAAGTAATCAACAACTACAGCAAAGTTGCAGGGTATAAAATCAATTTGCATAAATCAGTAGCATTTCTATATGCCAGTAATGAACCAACAGAAAAAGAACTCAAGAATACAATACCATTCACAATCGCAACAAAAAGAATAAAATACCTTGGGATAAATTTAACTAAGGAAGTGAAGGACTTATATAATGAAAATTACAAGGCCTTTCTGAGAGAATTGGATGACGACATAAGGAGATGGAAAGACATTCCATGTACATGGATTGGAAGAATAAACATAGTTAAAATGTCTATTCTACCTAAAGCAATCTACAGATTCAATGCCATCCCAATCAGAATCCCAATGACATTCTTTACAGAATTAGAACAAAGAATCCTAAAATTCATATGGGGCAACAAAAGACCCCGAATTGCTAAAGCAATCCTGAGAAAAAAAGAACAAAACGGGAGGCGTCACAATCCCTGACTTCAAAACATACTACAAAGCTACAGTAATCAAAACAGCATGGTGCTGGTACAAAAACAGGTGCACAGATCAATGGAACAAAATTGAAAGCCCAGAAATAAAACCACACATCTATGGACAGCTTATCTTTGACAAAGGAGCTGAGGGCATACAATGGAGAAAAGAAAGTCTTTTCAACAAATGGTATTGGGAAAACTGGAAAGCCACATGTAAAAGAATGAAAATTGACCATTCTTTTTCACCATTCACCAAAATAAACTCAAAATGGATTAAAGACCTAAAGGTGAGACCTGAAACCATAAGGCTTCTGGAAGAAAACATAGGCAGTACACTCTTTGACATCAGTATTAAAAGGATCTTTTCGGACACCATGCCTTCTCAGAGAAGGGAAACAATAGAAAGAATAAACAAATGGGACTTCATCAGATTAAAGAGCTTCTTCAAGGCAAATGAAAACAGGATTGAAACAAAAAAACAACCCACTAACTGGGAAAAAATATTTGCAAGTCATATATCTGACAAGGGCTTAATATCCTTAATATATAAAGAACTCTCACAACTCAATCACAAAACATCAAACAACCCAATCAAAAAATGGGCTGGAGACATGAACAGACATTTCTCCAAAGAAGATATACTGATGGCCAATAGGCACATGAAAAGATGCTCATCATCGCTGATCATCAGGGAAATGCAAATCAAAACTACACTAAGATATCACCTTACACCCGTTAGAATGACAAAAATATCTAAAACTAATAGCAACAAATGTTGGAGAGGTTGCGGAGAAAAAGGAACCCTCATACACTGCTGGTGGGAATGCAAACTGGTGCAGCCACTATGGAAAACAGTATGGAGATTCCTCAAAAAACTAAAAATAGAACTACCATACGATCCAGCCATCCCCCTACTGGGTATTTATCCAAAGAGCCTGAAGTCAGCAATCCCAAAAGTCCTGTGCACCCCAATGTTTATTGCAGCACTGTTTACAATAGCCAAGACATGGAAGCAACCTAAGTGCCCATCAACAGACGAATGGATAAAGAAGATGTGGTACATATATACAATGGAATACTACTCAGCTGCAAAACAGAACAAAATCATTCCATTTGCAATAACATGGATGGACCTTGAGAGAATTATGTTAAGTGAAATAAGCCAGCGAGAGAAAGATAATCTGTGTATGACTCCACTCATATGAGGAATTTAAAACTATGGACCAAGAACAGTTTAGTGGATACCAGGGGAAAGGTGGGGTGGGGGGTGGGCACAAAGGGTGAAGTGGTGCACCTACAACATGACTGACAAACATTAATGTACAATTGAAATTTCACAAGATTGTAACCTATCAATAACTCAATAAAAAAAAAAAGAATCATCTTGTCAGGATAGAGAAATACGAGAAGGTTAAATCGTAAAACTAAAAGAGATTAGGATAATTAATTTGTGGGAAAATTTCCTCAAAGTTTCAAATTGTGGAAATAAAGTCTTTGCAAGAATGTGGGGTAAAAAAGGTTCAGGGATTCTGATGGACTATATGTTAATTACTTCATATTTATGGTACCTAACAGGTGCCAGGTTCTTTGATAGGTAAGAAAGAGTTCTTTGATAGATAATGATCCAGTAGGAACATAGACAAGTCAATAGACCTTTAAAACAAACGCACAATATTGGGGAGATATGGGGAGCACAGAGGAGGAACAGAGGGAGAATGATGTTTTCTAGCCTGAACAAGGCTTTGTGCTATCTAGCTGACAAGTGTCTCAGAGCACATTTACCTAGGGCCTACCATGTGGCAGGTTGACCTAGAGGACATGGAAGTGAATGGGCGTGCCGGAAGAGGCTTCCTGAAAACAGCAGTATCTAATTGAGACCTGAAGGGGTGGGCAGTAGCTAGGTAAACCAGTGGTGAAGGTGCTCCAGGTGGAACAGCATGGATAGGGGCCTGAAACGGAAGAGAACTGCACACTGAAGGGTCTGGGCAAGGCTCACTGTGCCCTGAGGACAGGTGGGAGGAGAGGTGGTGGATAAGGCAGGAGAAGTGAGCAGAGGCCAGGGAGCAGCGCGGGAGGATGGATGCAAGAGCTATTTGGAAGAACAAGGGATGGAGCTTGGGGACTGAGTGGACTTCAGGGCTGAGGAAGAGTTCAGAACCAGCCCAGGTTTCTGGCTTGAGCAGCTGGTGGTGCCGTTTACCTGAGAAGCTACCTGGGAGACCCAGCGAGCGTGTGTGGGTGAAGGCACACGGAGTTCAGCGGGGGCGTGCTGAATCTGAAATTCCCGCGAGAGAGCCAAGCGGAGCCCAGGGAAGCAGTTGGCTGTTTGGGCCTGGAGTTCTAAAACAAGGTCCCAGCTGAAGATGCAGATCAGCATGATTCGAGATTCCCGACTATTGAAAAATAGTGGTCAAGTCTTCTCTTTTCTTCAATAGAGCTGTGTAAAATGGCTTTTATTTTTCAAATTCCATATCATAAAAACAAAGTTTTGAAATATATTTAAAGTACGAATCAAGAATATTATTCCTAATATTAAATAAGTACTTGGTAATTAAGAAAGAAATAAGTTTACTGATTTAAAATGTTGGGGTCTTTTTGTACGACATGTTTTCTAACAAAATTATAAAATGCATGTTTACTTTAACTTTATATATTGTTCTTTTTGCTCATAATTAAAATGATTTAATTTCTCTAATTTGTTATTATTGTTATTAGAGCCTGAGTATAGTTTTTTTAAAGCCATAAATCAAATTTTAACCATTTCTTGCAGAATTCAATTCGTGAGGTCATTTCTTTTTCCAATTTTTAAATTTTTAATATTTTTTTCTTGAGATATAATTGACATATAAAACATTGTGTAAGTTTAAGGTCTACGTGAGGTCATTTCTTTACCATGTACCTTCATCCAAGCATACAAGAACACTAAAATTTTGACCATCTTTCATTGTCAATAAATTTGGAAAATACTACCATGGAACAACCTTGATCGGTGTAGCTGGGGCTTAATTTACAGCTGTGTAGTAACTTGTGGCTTAAGCTCAGCAAACTGCCATACACTTAAAAATGTCTTTGATTTTGAAATGTTCATCACTGTCCTTCTCTCAACAGAACCACATGGGCTGGAGAGCCGGCTCCAGGCCTCGAGCCCTGACTGACCACAGGGCCCAGGGCAATCACTGCCTGCCCAAGGCTGGCGCTGCTTGGCTGTGAGGCTGGTGTCTGCAAGGTCAGGCTCTTGTTAAAACACCGCACAACATGCTCTGTGTTCGCTGTGGACTTTTTATTCGATGCAAATGGAATCATTGGAGCTAGACAGAGAGCTGCCTTTCATAAAAAGACAATTGTCTTGCCATGTATGAGTTTCTGTTTTATCATAATGTTACAAAACTTCCAAGGGAATTGTGATATAAACTAAGCATTTGAAATCTGTTTACCAGATCCAATGCCTCAAAGTTCCTGTCTGCCATACATATTCATAGGTTGGCAAAGTCCCAGAGGGCGAGCACTCTGTATCAAGGCCAGTGTGTTTGTCACTTGTGAAAAGTGAGTTTGGAAAACTATTTGTATGGAAATGGTATGAAATAGGTGTGAAAATACTATTTGGAGGTTTTATTTTAATTCCAGATGCCAGACAAACTTTGACATTATTAAACATTGTATTAATGGCAAAACTTAACTTCTAGATCCATCAGCCACATTCATACAACACTCCAAAAACCAGTAGAAAGTCCAAAAAGAAAGAGAAGAATTGGAATTTAGTGACATATTAGAAATGAGACTTACTTATCAGAAAAGAGATTTTTTTTTTTCCTTTCTAACATTAGTTGAGGACTATTGATTTTTTTCTGCTTCAAATTATTTATTAAAAGTAGAGTGTTGGAGCCGGGCCAGTGGTATGGTGGTTAAGTTCACACGCTCTGCTTCAGTGGCCCAGGGTCATGGCTTCAAATCTCGGGCACAGAGCTACACACCGCTCATCAAGCCATGCTGTGGAAGGTCCCACATACAAAATAGAGGAAGATTGCTACAGATGTTAGCTCAGGGACAATCTTCCTCACCAAAAAAAAAGAGAGAGACAGAGTATTAAAAGGAGGTGTAGAAGTCTATCAGAATACATTTGTGGAAACCATGATTAAACAAGTTTTGCAAAGCTGTAGTCATATGGCTATACGTTCAAAATCACACAGCATTTAACGGGCTTTTCCCGGGAGTGTACTGGATGCTGAGAAAAAAATACATAAAGGAAATAGATGACATGGCCCACATGTGTCAACACTGTTTTTACAGTTAAAACAACTGTTTGATTTAAATCTGACTTCCTTAGTGCATTTAATCAGATATATTTGTGTGTGGAGTAGACAGTTAATGTGAACTGGCACTTTGAAGTCACCCATTTGATTCAACATAAACTGCCAGACTGTTTAAATAATGTTCTCAAATGAAATATTTTAGCCTAAGTTACCCAGTGTGGTATCTTGTTGCTCAAATATCTCATTAACACATATTCGCTCAGGGCCTACCATGTGCTAGGTTGCCCTAGAGGGCACAGAGGAATTCGAATCACTGGCCCCATCTTGGCCAGTCGTACACTCCCGCCAGGTAATAACACCATAAACATAAACAACAGTCACACGTCATTCAGGCAGGGTATGACAAGGCCAAAGACACACTGAAGAGGCAGTGGATGTCATGGAAGTTCAGAGGAAGGAAACATGTCTGTGGGTTTCAGGGTCTAGAAAGAATCCTGAGAGAAAAATTCAGGCTTTAGACTTAAGATTCTCATTATTTAATGGAAAATAATTCTATAGTGACCAAAAAGTTATCTCTTTCATGAGCACTCAAACTTGTTTGTGCCGTGTAACTCTATTATGAGATTGGGTATGTCATGCTGTTTAATTTTTAATGGTTTTAGTCCCTAAATTCTTTTAGTTACCAATTAAAAACCAACAAAACCCCAAAAATTGGTTGCATGACTGTGTGTCTCCAGATAATGTATTTATATAAATTCGTAGTTATAAAAACTGGCGGTACTAAGAAAACAAAAGACCCTGTAATTGAATAAAAAAGTTTATAACTCAATGATAATGTTACAACTTAAATCTGAAAGAAAAAATGTGACTGGATTATCTTACAATAGTACATGAATTTATTATCCTTCAGGTTTTCTTCAAATTCATAAGATCTTGTTTCTCACTTAGGAATTATTATGAACCCAAATTACTATTCTTCATACAAACAAAATAACCACACTTTTTAATTTTCAAAAGAAATTTTCTTTTTCTAACTCAAGAAAACCCAAATAGATCAGATTTTTCCCCCTTCTAGCCAAATATTAATTTCTGGCCATAGGTTCTGTCATAAAGGCTGAATTTGGGGGACATTTAGACCTAGGATAAAAGAAGAAGCTATATAAAGGAAATGATAGTGTAATTTTAAGAAGAATATTTATAGCTGTGGGTACTAATTTATTCTTTTAAACTGGCTCTGTACTTTGAATTGGTCTAAAATAGACCAGCCCTACTAAATTTACACTGGCTGGTTGTTCAGCTCTTCCATATGTGCAGAGAGGTGGTACAGCACGGTGTTTAAACACCCAGACCCTGGAAACTTTCACTTGTCTGGGTTCAAATCCCAAACCTGCTGTATTCTTGCTACGTTACCCTGGGTGGCTGCTTAAACTCTCTACAGTTTTCTCAGCCGTAAAAGGAATAATAACAATTCCAGTCTCAAAAATAAATTGGTACATGGAAAGCAATTAAAATTGTGCCTAGCAAAGAACAGGCACTAAGTGTTAGCATTATTCTGTTTTTATGTAGTGATAACTGCAGATGTGCTGTTTCTTGACATTTCTGCCTAAAACGTCTTTTCTTTCCTCTCCTCCTTCCTCCTTCATGCCCATCTTCTAGCCTATCTTTCATTTTCCTGGCCAATTTCCATTGCTTAACACAGTGCCTTCACAAAGGTGCTCCAAAACTGTTGAATGAGTGAACCAAACTCCTTTTTATTTTTTAAGTTCCCTCAGAACCATCCCTGGTCCTCCGAGCCTCTCCTATGGGAGAGAGTGCTTCCTTGCTCCCATAAGCCCTGATGAATACCCAATCACTATGACTCTTTCTCTTTTTTCTTCAGGTTTCTTCAAATTCACAAGATCATGTTTCTTACTTAGGAATTACTATGAACTAAAATCTGTGAACTTCCTGAGAGTAGTGGCTCTCGCCGTCATCCCCTATTTCTTGGCATGTTGTAGGCTTGGCAAATGATTGATTGACTGAATTAGTGGATGAATGAATGAACTCATCCCAACTCCTCAGCAAGGGCTGGATATTCTCCCACCGCTAGTCAACCTCCAGGAAATATAAGCAAGGCCCATGGCTCTTCTGTCGAGTGGCCTGACCCTGGGAAAGGGTCTGACCCAGGCAGAAACCAATAGCAGAGAGCTCTGCCTTCTGTCATCTAACCGTAGAAGGAAAGCGGTAGCTGGAATTTATTGTACTCTAAGACCTTCACTTTACAAATGAAGAAACGGAACCCTAAAAAGATTCAATTCATCAAGATCTCCTAGCATCTTAGAGAAACTGGAAATACAATCTAGGTCTCCTGGCTTGTAGTCTATACTTATTCAAGTGCAAAGAAATTTTCCATATAAGGTTTTCATGTTCCTTTGAAAGCTTAGGAGTGGATGCAGAAGAGAAATAGAATAAATAAGAAATGACCTTGTTTTTCTTATTCGTTATTCTTAATGAAAGCCTTTCTTACAATATCCTCCCATATGAATGTTTTAACTATTAATGATCAAAGCCATATATAGCAAATACAAATAAATGTTATAGTAGTTATGGTATGCTACATGTTAGAATCTAAGAACCTGTACTGCCTTTGCTTCTCAGAATCGTTTTCTCTTTTTGGTACCCACACCTTGACTTTCCTTTGGGAATCTATGTCTTCCCAGCTGCCTGCCTTCTTCATGATACTTTCGGTGAAGATACCCAGACCGCCCTAGTCAAGGTGTGACCTGTGAACTCTCTGCCTGGGAATCTGAATCCTGAGCAGAGTGATGCTGAGACAGAAAACAGTGGGTGCAGATCCATTCCAACGAGCTTTCTGAGGACGCTGTCCCCCGATTCCTCCTACCGAGATCCCCGGAACTGCTCTGGGATCCTCCTTCCCAGGGCTCCTCAGCAGCTTTCCCTTCGATTCTGTGAGCTAACCTGTATCCTTCCAACAAACTCTTTTTATATTTAACTGGGCAGAGTTTGTTTTCACTGCTTGCAGTCAAACCCTAGAGGTGGTTGGACTTCAACCATGGTAGTGGGTGCAAACCAAACTAGCAGAAAAAGAAGTAACTGTGGAAAAGGTTGTGCATGTGTGACCTACTAAGTGTATAACTGCACAAGAGAAAATAGACTTTGAGCTCCAATGTGTACAAAGGGAAAACAGGCCAACCACGATTTTACCGTGGGAATCTGTATCTTAAGATGGTCTGGAATTTTAATTATCAACTGAAAGCTTCCCTTGCATATTTAAAGTTGTCGTAACTCTTTTCTAAAAACATATTATGCAATATTACAGGTTTTTCTCTATACTATACATTTTTAAATTTAGGTTCTTTGTTAACTAACCAAATGTATATTTCCCTTACAATTTAATATTTAAATTAAACTGGTTTATATATGTAGGTAATAGTAAAACAATAAAACAAATCAAATTCATAAATTAGAGAAAATAATATGTAATTGTAGCTTAATGTATTCACATTTATTAATATTAAGCTAAAAAATATTACATTTTATGAATACATAGATATATGCAAAATTCTGTGTAAATCCTATGTTAATGATTTTACTATGAAGTATAGCTGTTCTCTAATTTTAAATTTCACTTAAGAAATTAAATTAGAAGGTTCATAAAAAGTGTTCATTTAAAAAAGTTTTTATGAAAAGTCCTTAAAACAATCATCTACGTTTTCTCTCAAAGATAATTTTTTGGAAGAGTATGACACAAAGGTCTTCAAGAAATAATATTTGGAGACTTTGCCCATCTGTCTTTTTGATTGTGAGGTTTTAAAAGGTGTAATCTATTTAACTCTTTCTTGGGTGGATGTATATTTCGCAGAGAGAATGTTACATCAAGCACTGGAAATAATTCTAAGGCAGTATTTATAATGGTAGCAAACATTTACCAAGAATTTGCCCATAATACACATTTTGCATAATACATGTACACATATTCTAAGCAATTTTCCAACAGTTAATATGGCAGCCTCCCTCTCTGCTTGGCATACTCCTGAATTAAAAAAATACGCACACAAAGGCAACTAGTTTCTACTTCTTCCTCAATATGGGAGCTATGTATATAACATTTATAAGAAAGGTAAGGGAGACGTGAGGCTGGTACCTGCTCCCTCCCCTCATCTGAGGCTGCTTTCCATTGCCTCTCACTCCCTGACCTGCGTAGAACCCAAAGCCCTGGTCTCCAGCGAGGGTTGACAATGAGGTGATGCACGAGTTGACATTCAACAAACGCTCTCTGAAAACACTTACCGAAATGTTGTCTCTCATGAATTGGCAAAATCCTTAAGAAGACAGTCCTCAAATTCTGGGCTTTGTGATTGTGGAAACTACTAGAATGTGTGTGTGGTCCATTTAGTTATCTGTTTGGTGTTGCTATTCTGTGCCAATTTTCAACTAAAGGAAGACTCCAGAAAAACAAAAAATTTCTCTTCTATTATTTGCAAAATTGAAATCTTTACTTTTAAATGTAAAGTACATTTTAAGATTTGGAAAAATATACACCAAACTAGTAATTCATAGTTACCCTGGGAGGAGAGTGTTTTTGGGGATGGAGGGGCAATGGTGAGGGAGTGGAGAAAAAGAAAGATTCTTATTTTTAACTCAAGAATTTTATTTTTAACCATATAGTTTGGCTTTTTATAACAAGCACACTATTTTTTATAATTAAAAAATGAATTTGAAGATATTTGAAAAATACTGTTACTGTTACAAAACAAAACCTTATAAAAACTGGAAAAATGTCTATTTTCATTTGTTTGAACAGCTTTTGAAGTTTGATTTTTAAATTTTGATTAAGCTTTTTACTATCTTTTCTATAGATAAATAATTTGGTAGTATTAATAATGATGATAGTGACAGCAAGCGCTGCCAGTGTTTAAGTGCCTCACACGCACTATTTCTTTCTTGCTCACAAAACCCTATCAGTACAGGCAGAGCTAGGTTTGGTGGGGCTTCAAGTTTATACAATTTGGGGCTGGGTAGATCTTTAAGAAAACAATGCAAAATTCCCATGGCCGCTCACAGGGTGTTGGAAAGGGACCTGGGCAGATGAGGGGCCTTGAAGTAAGCTTCATAGGCTTCCTAATAAATTCATCTCTACTCATCAATCACATGTTAGTTTAATTATACATACAAGGCTAGAGAGAGAACTTACCTGAAGTCGTACACCTCGCAAATGACTGAGCAAGCTAACTGCAATATTTTATTCTTCTAATAGAATTCTGCATATCTCGGTGATCTAAGACTTCAAGTATTTCCAGTGGAGAATTGAAGAGAGAGGTCAACTCCTGCCAAGCTCCGACTGCTACAGGCCTCTGCTTCCCTTCATGACTTACTCAGTAAGAAGAGTAGAGGAGAAAAGGGGGGAACCTGGAAGGCCAGAAAGTTTCCTTAGGACCCAAAACTTTCCCTTCCCTCTGTCCTATTTCCATCTCCCTCCAGCAAATCCCTTCCTCTAGGAAGTTGCTGCAGGAGGCTGGGTCCCTAAGCAAACTCATAGAGGTAGTTTTTTCTCTCTAGGTCTATGAAGAAACATAAAATAACTCCATAGGAATGGAAGACCAAGGCAGAGAGGTCTTCTGAAATAAGCTGATTCTTAGGCACGTATGAATACATGGATATTAGATATGTTATATTCCCAGATAATTTGTGCTACTATAAAGTTCTTGGTCATCATACTAAACTGGGTCCTTGATACTTCCCCACAATCCTACTAGATCTTTCACTCTTGCCACAAGCGCTTTCTCATTCCCACAGCAATTGATCACAAAGTCTCATCAATGCTGCCTCCTAAAGATCTCTCCAATCCGTCTGATTTCCTAGATTCCCAGGGTTCCTCCTGAGTTCTGTAATCATCCCTTCCCTTATGATTACAACACTATGCTCTCAATGGATTTACCCACCTTTCCTACCATTCCTCTTCTTTCTGCGTTCCAGCAATCATCTTGGACTTCTCTTGACTTCTAAAATATGCCACATCCTCCTCCTCCACGCTTTTCCACGTCTTCCTTTTCCCTGAAACAGTTTTTCTCTCTACTCTCCATTTAGACAATATCTATTTGTGCTGTAGGTTCCCAATTAAATATCTCTTGTTCAGCAGGTCACTCCTAGACTTGTAAGCCAGGTTAGGTCCCCTTCCTGTATGTTCTATCATAATAGTTCGCTTTATTGCATTTATTTGTTGAATGCTAGTCTGTGAACTCCCTGAGGGCATGGACAATGTCTTGTCTTCTTCACTCCTGTGCTCTCAGCTCCCCAAGTTCTCCCCGGGAATCCACACTCTTCCACGGTGTTTTTACTTTCCCTTCTGCTTTTCTCCTCACCAAAGCCCGGGAATCCACAGTCTTCCGTGGTGTTTTTACTTTCCCTTCTGCTTTTCTCCTCACCAAAGCCCGGGGAATCTTTATCTAGTCAGGGAGAGGTTGAGAAACCTTCTCTTCTTACACTTCCTGCTTTCTTCCAAATATTTTGTCTTTGCCAAGGCCAAATTTTTTAAACTCAAAAGTGAAGAATTGATCCCTTTGTTCTCCATATCCTGCTGTTTCATCTTTCTGCCAAGATAATGGCAGATGGAATGGCAGAAAAGTATGGGGTATAGGAATGTGTATGTGGGGGAGGGGGCCAAACAAATGTCATCTCAACTGTCAGTCCCCCTCACATTCATAGGGAGCACCTGACCCAAGGGTGACGTCTGTTCTCCATGACTTTTGGGTCCTGTGCTGCGCTGCCTAGATTCTCCCTCTACGACTAAAGGTCTTATTCTCCCAGGAGCTAGGAATTTTGCCTGCTGACAGGAACCAGCTTTCAGTTTCCCCTGGGAATTGCTCTCAGCTGTAAAGCCTCCTTGCCTGGGTTTCAGCCCCTTCCCTTAGGCATCTCATATCCAGTATAAAGGCCAACCCTTTCTGCTAACCTAATCTGAGGAGTTGGCTCAAGTCTTGTTGGGACTACATTACAGCCCATTTTCTTGGTTGCAGCCTGCCCCCCTCCTTTCCCCCATCAGTGTCGTCCCCAGGATCAGTCCCCACTAAACTTTCTGCACACACATCTCTGTCTCAGAGTCTACTTCCTGGGAAGCTTGTCGTGCAGCAGCCACCTTTAGACTCCTTCTGTCTGCGATTACATTTTTTTCCATCATTCTATCTCCTAGTTCCAGAAACCTATGGAGGAAGAATTTCCAGTTGCTTAGAGTCTTCCCTCAAACAAGTCACCTGGGAAAAGAATGGTAGCTTATTTCTGTTAGGCTTAGATTTTGGATACAGTCAATGGGGATATTTTTGCAAGGAAAGGGAAAAGAAAAAGGAGACAAAAAGTTTTGCACATTTACTTCTTTCTAGATTGCATTGAGAAGGATTTTATGTATATACATTGGGAACATTTGTAGAATTAAAAATAAGAAGTGTAAATGAAAGTTGCTGACAATTTTTAAGTGCAAATTATAAAATTTTATAAAATTCTCTAAAAACCAAAATAAGTGAAGTCATCTTGAAGAGTAGAGCTGGTTGTTTGTTATGCAGATTATGAAATATGTATGCCAAGACTTTTAGTGTCAATTGCTTTTCACTGGAAAACTGAAGAAAATTAAATTGAAGAAAAGGTGAGATCAAAAGAGAAAACATTGGTTGCTTTTTTTAGTGCAAAGGAGTGATGTTACTTTCCCCTGAGAGTTGGAAAGATCTGAGAAGTCATATAGTCTAAAGTCTTGGCCAGTGCAGGAATATCTTCTGTGAGTTATTTTACTTTATATTTCTAATATTAATTTTATATTTTCTTCATTTAAAGTTTAACTAATAATCTTTGCTAAATATGAACTTGAGGCCCTGTGCCCTACATGGCATTTTCTTGTTCTTTGATTGTGTTAATATTGATGCATTTCAATCTTTTCTTTAATTTTGCCCCGGGATCTATTACTTTTGCTCAGCACGGAGCATCTAAAGGTGATACTTGGATTTACTTTGGTTTGCCCTCAGACTCACACTACACTTAACCCGTGTCCATCATAGTTCAGAAGTTCTTCCCTCTTTTCTGAACAACTACAAAACAAAGGCGGATCGTGTCCAAATAGCATAGTGTAATAACTCTTCGGAGCATTGCCTCCTGATGGATCGATTATGCTACCAAGAACGAATCTGTAATTTGTTTTCCTGTGTGTGTGTGTGTGTGTGTGTGTGTATGAGAAACAAGAATGTCCCCCTTGCCATATAGTTTATTATTTTTTGCGTCTTTATGAACACTAGAGCAATGTTATTCAGAACATGGAAATTAAAACAAAATAGTAATAATAGCCGCTCTTTATAGGTGCTTCCTATGTTCTAGGCACCATGCTGAGTGTTTTACATACATTTGGCCCATTTAAGCCTCATAATCCCGTGAGGTAGGTTTTAAATACTCACATTTTATAAATTAAAAACCTGAGGTTCAGAGGAGTTTAAGTAGTTTGCCTAAATTCACATGGCTGGAAAGCTATCATAAGTCATATATAATTTTTTCAGTCACTCTTTCAAAACTTCTAAAGATTTTCACTTCAGGTCTTTACTGACTTCTCCAGAAACAGCCTGTCTGCCCTTAACCTTCCCTCTATGTTTAAGTAACTCAATTCCATAGCTTTTCCTCCTCTCCACGTAAAATGTTCCACGCTTCTTCCCACTACCAGCTATCTTCCCTTCTCCCAGCCTTCTCTCACTACTCAGCACTTTCTCTCTGTTATCTCCTAGACCTTGCTAACTGGATGACTGGCTGCCAAACAAAATCACAGGAGGAAAAAAAGAAAAGGCATCTCATCTTTCTCTCGTAAGCCTTTGCTCTCTTCAACTTCCTCGTCGTCGTAGTGCGTGTTCAAGTTCTCCAGTTTCCCCAGGCGGGCTCAGGGCTAAAAATAGCCCATCATGTGTGGTAGCACCAGTGGCATTTCCTGGGGTATGAGAGTCCCAGTAAGAACAACTGGTGAGATGAGATGACCAAATTCTGCGAGTGTGGGGACACCCTACACTTCTCCCCCGCACCCACTGCTAAGATGCTCAGACTTCTGCAGGAATATGTTCATAGTCACTCTTGGACTTTTGATGAGATCAAAAGGAACTGGCGTGTTTCCTCTTCTCAGATGTGAGTAGCATAACTTATCATTGTTTCAAGGGCATAAAACAAGTGTAATCATTGAGGGTGAAATATAATTCAGGCCTGTCAACCATACCATTGTTCCAACTAAGTAGAGAAATTCGATGAGGAATAAATGCTAATTGAACTGCTAATGTTTAACAAACATAATTAAACTTATTGCAAATTGTTGGAGGAAAATTTTTTCTCATACATGCATAATATTTTGGGGACCATTTTTAAAGGAAGATTACATTAAAAAAAAATAAAGAGACTCCCTTCCAGGACAAAGACAGAAATGAAATGATAAAGAGAAAATATATATAAATTCATACTCTCTCCAGCCATGTTATTATGAAATAACTTTTTTCCACAAAAAAAAACCTTTATCATTTTTTTCTCATTATAGTAATAACAAATGTTTGCTTCTAAAAGTTCAATCTGATATTAAAGAAAGTAAAAATTACACAAAATCCCCCACACTGAGAAAACCAAATTTTGTGACAATCCTTCTGTGCCTACACACCTAGGCCTGAGCGCATCCATTAGTTTCCTTAGCCGCAGAGACTCAGAGATGCAGCCAGTTGGGGTCAATGAGATGGGAGAAGAAAGTTGTGGAAAGGTTTTCTCCTCACTCCTAAGAATAAGTCACTGAGAGAAATCAGCTTTTTCTCCTGGCCATTGTCAAGTGTAAATGCCATTTCCAGAACAGCTGCTGCAGCCATCCTGATACCAGCCTCAGGAGGAAGCCAATTCAAAAAACTGGGCAAAGATGAGAGAAACACAGAGAAGTGATTTGGATAAAGACACTTGGTTAAGCCATTGTTGAAGGCCACCCTGCCCCTGGCCTTCCAGGCATGTGAGCCCATTAATTCCCTTATTGTTTAAGCCTGTATGAGTTGCACTCCTTGGTACCTGAAGCTGAATGCATCCTAACTAACACAGGTATTTTTTGCCCTAAGAAAGACTTTAATATTTGTAAAGGGTCAATCATGTATTTTCTTAATAATTTCTGGGTTGCTAACTTGCTTTAAAAGGTGTCCCCAACATATAGGTTAAACATACGATCTCCTAAATTCTATCTTTTAAAAATTTTATTATTTTATTTTTTAACTTTAAGATGGACGCAATGCTTCTATATATCATATGAGGTAGTGGTCCAACTTTAACTTTTTTCAGATGAATAGCTAATTACTATTTACTAATATGAAAATATAAAATATGCTCCTTTACTAAACCATTCTCTCCCCCTTTGAAGTGAAATACCACCTTTATCCTATATTGAGTCCCCATGCATTCTGTAATTTTTGTTTTGGTCTATTAATCAATTAGTTTATCCCCACGTTAATAGCTAACAACTTTGATTAAGCTAAATTTATAACATTTTAATATCTGGCAAGGACCTCGTCATTATTTTTCATGTTCATACATTTCTTAGCTTCTCTTAGACATTTATTCTTCCATGTAAAATATAAGATAATTCTACTTTCTAAGACCGTTGAGATTTTAATTGGAATTTCATTAAATGTATATAACAATATAAGCAGAATTGACAAATTTGTAAAATTCAGTCTTCCCTTGCAGTAACTGGGTATGTTTTTCCATTTGTTCAGCTCCTTCAATAAAATTTTATGGTTCTCTTTCTGTAGGCTTTGTACATTTCTTATTAAATTTATTTCAAAATATTTTAAAGTTTTTTCTATTATTGTATGTGGATTATTTTTCCATCTCTAATTCTATCTGATTATTTCTTGTATAGAGCCACACTGTTGCTTTCAAAATAGATATTGTGTATATAGGCATGTTACCAAATGCCCTTATAACAGTTTTAAAATAGAATCTCTTGGGTTAAGTTCTAGAATGTTTGCTGTTGGTTTTGCATAAGTAGTATTTATCGTGTTTAGATAGTTTCCTTTTATTCCTATTTGAATTGAAGTTTTAGAAGAAATGTGCTGAATTTAACCATATGCCTTTTCAGCATCTATTAATATAGTTTCAATCCATTAATATGCTGGTGTAATAAATTACGTTATAGAAAGAGATCCTGATATGAAACCATCTTTGCATCTTGGCAATGAACTATACTAGGTTACTACTGAAAGACTGCTGTACTTTGCTAATTTTTTATTAATAATTTTGCATCTATATTCTTAAGTGAAAGTGGACTATTACTTTCTTTTTTCTATTATTATTATCTAGCTTTACTATTAACATTATGCCAACTTCATAGAATGTATTAACAAGCTCGACATCATCTTCTATGACTTGGAATAGTTTAAATAACATTGGAATTATTTTTCCTCAATAATTTTAAATTCACTTACGTTTTGTATACATAATAAAAGAGCCCCACAGTCAGCTCTTGATTACACATAAGAAAATATCACTCTAAAAATACTATGAATGGTCAATGTAGACTAGAAAATAGCTATGTCAAGCTGAGGTAACTGAAAACCAAAGGTATCTCCACTCCACTCCTCTTACATCATGATAACGGCTCAAGGTGTGTCTTCTCCCATTCCCCTTTACAAAACCCCTTACCTTTTCTTTCTCCCATCCTGCTCTTACTGGTTCTGCTTTTTAAAAAAATAAAGAAATCTTGTCCAAAGTGACTTTGGGACTCTTCCTTCATATGTGTCCAAGATTTTGCTTAATTGCAACTTCCACTTTTCTCCTCCTCTTTGCATTGAGAAAAACGTGGCTTTTTCTTGATAAAATTTTCTGAAAACTCTTGAAAGGGGAAGGTGTTCATTTTCTCATGCCCTCTGTGTCTCAACGACAAGGTGTGGGGGTAGACAAGCTTTCTAGACTACTAAATTACCAATTCTGAAGCTCATTCCACAGTTATGCCACTCTCCTCTCCCATCCTCGTGGTCATTACTTATGATCCCACCACATCAACTGAGGAGATCATGCTGGCTCATGATCTTTTTTGTTGCTGTTTCTCCTCACATCTTGCGAATGCCCAGCACTCATGTTGATGATTCACCAAATCCCCCATCTTCCAGTTTCTCAGCCTCTTTTCCATCTGCAGTGCTCATCTCCTCACACCTCAACAACCATCTCCACGGCCACATAAATTCTGCCATTGTAACAACTTACACCCATAGAACACTTCATGCAAGGCACTGTCCTAAGAGCTTTATGTATATCAACTCATTCAGTCATCACAAAAATCCTTCAATGTAGCTCAAAGCATCCTGTGAGGAGACTGAGGCACAGAAAAAAATGTGAGTAACTTGCCTAATGCCATGTGGCTGGTAAGGAGCAGAGCTGCTACTGAAACCCAGACAACCCTCTCTTAACCACTACATTATACTGCCATCTCCATAAGCATAACCTCCTATCTTTTTCCCATTTCGACACCAATAGTCCTGCTAAACTTTCCCTTTAACCCCATTAAAACATCCAGTTTCATATAGTCTTTTGCTCTATCAGCCTCCTTCTAGCTTCACTTTCTTCCAACTTGGATTGAATACTACAGTCAGTCACTTCAACTGTACTTTCCTAAGCCTCCTTAATTATTTAGAGATCTCCTCTTCACACCATAAGCTGTTTTCCAAGCCCTGCTGTAGGCGTAATGGTCTGGATTATTGTTGTTGTTGTTGTTCCTTCTTTCAGGCCAGCAGTCACTACTGTAGAAAATGACAGGCTCGTGTTCACTGACTCTACTATAAAGGCATGAGATACCCACCCAGCCAGGCACTGACCACTGCTCCGCAGTCCTGCCCCTTCTATCTACCTGGCTCCCCTTCCCATTCCGTGTAGTAACTATACCCTCAGCAACTGCTCAATCATTTTATTTCCCTCCATCTTGCCACTCACCCTCTCAGCAGAAGACTTATTTTCTAATATCACGGGAATGTAGGATCCATCATGAATAAAGTCCTTCAACTTTTCCTTTTCAGCCTCCAAATTTTCCTATATTTTTGTCCCTCCCTAAACTTTGCTATATGTTTCAGAAGAATAAGTTTCCCCTTTTCTCTCCAGCCCTCTTAACTTATGACCTTGAATCTATCTTCTTCTGCCTCTTTTGAATTGAATGTCCTTTAAATATTGACTTTCAAATTTGTGTTTGGGTCAGGATCAGCTATACTATGCTGCAGTAACAAAAACCCCTAAATTGAATGGCTTAATAAAAAAAAGTTTTTAATGTATTCCTTCTATCAAATCCATTGTAGCTTTGGCAGTTCTCCAGGGCAATTGTCTTTGATGTGGTGAGCCATGAATTCAAGCAGCTATGATGTTTTGTGTGTGTGTGTGTGTGTGTGTAAGAAAGATCAGCCCTGAGCTAACATCTATTGCGAATCTTCCTCTTCTTTTTTTCTGCTTGAGGAAGATTGTCCCTAAGCCAACATTCATGACAATCCACCTCTATCCTGCATGTGGAATGCCACCACAGCATGGCTTGATGAGCGGTGTATAGGTTTGTGGCTGGGATGCAAACTGGAGAACCCCAGGCCACCAAAGCAGAGCACACAAACTCAACCACTACACCCCCAGGTGAGCCCCCAAGCAGCTATGATCTTGTTGTTTGCCACATCGGCATGAGTCCCCCTTAGTTCTCATACTAGGGAAAGAGAAACACTGGAATATAATACAGGGGCGTTTCAGTGCCTCAACCCAGAAGTAACACAGTAAATTTTGCTCACAATTTATCGTCTTGAACTGTTCCTATGACCTTGCCTAACATCAAGGGAGCCAGAAATAAAGTTTTCTTTGCACATGGGAAGGAAAAATATGAAACAGATTTGGGAGCCATGTAGAATTGTTTCTTTCACCTTTGTATCATCCATCTCTCTCAGTTTGCTGAATCTTTTCCTTCTATCGCAAATAGTGTCAAGTCTAGACTGTCTTGAAAAGTGCCCACCCACCATTTCATCTCTATGCTTTCTCTGATATGTTCCCCGCATTCCAGCCACACTGTACTGCTTTGGTGTTACCCACACGCCTCATGCAGTCACCTGCCTCCTTGTCTCTCCTTATGCGAGTCCAGCTTCCACGAATATGGATGTTCCTTCCTGGAACGTGCTTTCTACATCCCTTGCCTCAGCAGCATCCCTGCTCGTTCTTCAAAGCCAACCCAAATTTTATCTTCTTTCTGCAGCTTTCCATAAGTCCAGTAGACAGAAAGAAGGCTTTCATATCTGCAATCTATAAATAACTCTATTTTAACCTGTCATAATATGTTATAATTATTTGCATGATTTCTTGACCTTTCATCTAAATTGTGAGATCATTGAGAGAATAATCATGTTTTATTTATTCATATACTTAACAGCTTGCGTAGTAGTGCCTGGCATATGGAAGACTTTCAGTAATTGCTTAGTGAATAAATGGCTGAATAAATCAGTGAATAGTAAAATTTCTGAAAACTGATAGCGGAGGGTCTATGCTGCAATTTTTGCAATACTATTTATGTTAGGGTTCTGTTTTATCTTTTTTAAAAGAGAACACAATAAATAACTTTTATTTAAAAAATTTAGTTGGTCGCAGAAGTAGTATGAGGTAAAGAATTACTAATAGTATAATAATGTATTATTTATGCAACATTAAATAAACATAGCACGACACAAAATACATACTGAACAAACTATGCATTTCAAGGAGTTAATATATGTCTCAATATTTATGATACAATGCTTTATAATAAAGGCCAGGGTGCTCTGGCATGTCTCCCATGATTGGTGATAATGCTTATAACATCAGTAATAGGGAGTGAATTTTATTTCCGTACGAAGGATAGATGTTATAAATAAACATATCCCCTCCAATATATAATATTAATGCTGGAAAAGAGTTGACTAATTAATAATAATAAAGCTATCCGAATGTTTAAGAAAAGTATTTTTAAATATTCTGAGGAAAATTATTAGTCAGAGTCCTTTAAATTTAAATTTGAAATAGAGTATAAGGTTTGGATTATGAATAAAACTAAAGTATTAGCATATCATTTCAACCATTCATTTTGGGCATTTCTATAATGTTTATTCACTTGATTCTCACGTTCTACCATTGCACTTGAATTGTAGGACAACAATTACTATCTTCTGAATCTCTCTTTTGTTCTAAAATATACCAGAATTTAGCCAATGTGGACCTTGCTTTTGTTAGAAAATGCTTTTTAAAAACTAGGATTCTTTCCTATATTAAGCTCACTACCAATCCCCAAAATGGAGACTGTTGATCATTAAGCTTGAGATACATATGCGTATGTATACATCTCCTGGACTGCACTCTCAGACGGTGGGGTGCTGGGAGGAGCAGGAAGCCATCAGGAGGGGAGCTAAGCATGCGAACATTCAACAAAAGTTTGCCCTGAAATAAGAGTCATAAACCAAAAGGAGTCAGGGTGAGCCTGGATGCACACGGGTGCAGAGCGGATCCAGAAGCTGAAGCCAAGGGTCAGGGGCAAATTGAGCACTCACAGAGTTATGGAAAAGAACAAGAGCAAACGGGAGGCGTGTATGTAAGCACGGCGGCGAGCATACAACACAGTACGAGAGAGAATCAGGAGGGCAGAGTGGTGAGTGGGATGACAGTGCCGGAGGGGCGTTCAAAGCGAGATGCCTGCTCAGAAGCCTGTTGGACTCTGCGCTCTGCTTCTACTTTTGTTTATTCTTAATCTCCCCATTCTGGGGGTTTTGATCCCAGGCCTTGAAGGCATGAAGAATGGCTTCTGACATTTCAAGTCTTACAAATATTTTCTTTCTCTCCAAGAAAAAGAGCAAAAGTCTTAACATTTCAAAATTCAAAGGTAAAAACGTGCAACTGAGAATTTTTTTAACACTGAGGAATTCTTTAAAATTCATAGAAGCCTTTTTTCCCTATATGTTCTTTCAAATTCCATCCTACAAGAGGAATATATATATATATATACTTTTTTGCCCTGGAAGACAGTAACCAAACACTTGTCAATCATTCTGTATGCTCTGTCTCACTGATTTATTCATCTCTTACTAAGTAGGAACAAATATAAAGTATTCAAGTCAACGTTTTGCTGTTTTGTTTATCTTACAAGATGTTATGGTGCATTAAAAAAAGAACATATAAATCTACACGAAATGGTCATATCTTACAGTTACTGTCACCTTGGCAAAATTAAATTTCAGATTTGTTTCCAGGAGGAAACTGGGGCCAAGAATTCTCCCATGGTGGAGATATGCTTCATGAAACATCCCCTCCTTAGATAACAAGGAAAGCACATCCCAGGCAGGGTCTCTGAGTGCCTGGAGAGAAGTGGGCACCAGCTCTTCTCCTGTGAGGCTGGCAAATTGAAGTCACAATGATAGCTACCTCCATTGGGTAACTTCTCTGTAGCAGGCACTGACATGGGCTCCTGTTTTAATCTTCACAATAGGATCTTGATAATTGGGATCCTATTATTTAGGCGTTACTATCAGCATGATTTAAGTGAAAACAGAAGTTCAGAGAGGTTTTAAAGTTTAGCAAAGGTAGCAATGCTAGTGAATGGTGGAATCACACGTTAAAACTGGCTTTGACTCCAAAATTATGATTTTCACCTCAGGCAAGTTGTACATTTACTCTGAGCCTCAATTTCTTCAACTGTCAAGAAAAATAGAAATATCTCTTTACTAATCTAACACAGACCCTAGCACACAATCTCAAATTGTTCAGAGGTAAAGTTTGAAGTGAGTATAAAGATGGAGTAGGGCGAGAAGTATAGGCCAACCAATCTCCTCTCTAAGGAAGCACTACATTTGTAAAAGGTATTAAGAGATTGTCGTGAAGAGTACAAAACCTTCATTTCCTCATTGGTAAAATGGGGATGGCAATGTCTGGCTCAAAGGGTTTCTGTGAGGAGTAAATGAGATGATACAAAGGAAGTGTTCAGCTCAGATCTTGCACATAGTAATTATTCAAAACATGTTGTAAATTATCAATATTATTATGATCATGAAAAAGCTATACACCAATCTTGGATTACAATTACCACAGGCAATAATGCTGTTAGATTAAAAAATGTAAAACTCCTAAATAATTGTAAGTTACTCTTAAACACAATCTTTTTCATATCTCTAATTTCTTGGAGAATTTTGCTTTATAGGGTCCACCTTTATAAGTAGAGGCCACAGCAGATGGATGGTGATTCTCACAGAATTGTGCCCAAGATGCTTCATTCTAAAAATGACTGGTTAGCTTCTTGAGAATCAGTGCATATTTGTTTGAAGGAGTAGGGATCTCTGGAGGCTGAGCATGGCACCTAAGCATGCCATAGTTGGCTCCCATTCCCACTCTTAGCCATTCTCAAACTTATATTCACAGAGAGCCCAAGAGCCCACATCTTTGATCTGTACATAATTTAGGCCAGAGTCATTTCATCTAATGAAAACTCTTTTTTTATTAAAGCAAGTTAAATAGAATTTATAGATAAATGATTTGGTTGTAATACATTAAGAACCAATTTAGGCTTTCTTTTTATAATTTAGACTAGGTGAACATACCCGAAGTAGAAATGTGAAATACAGCAAGAAATATATTTCTGATATTTCCAGTGTTGTGGACCTCCGTATGTAAATCAAATAGTAGCTGAATCAAATGATGCATTATTCAGAATTGTGTCATCATGGAGTGAAAGTCCAGATCCTACTGTACATACACAGGTAATAGTGAAATTTCATGGCTTCAGTGAATAATCAAATGTAAAGTATTTTACTATCTCCATCAAACATTCAAAAGATCATACGCCTACTCAGATTATTTATTATTGTGATGAGGCTTTTTATAAAGATCAAGTATGAGTAACCAAAAAAAAAAAAAAAAACCAACACAAAACCTTAAGCAGTTTCTAAGGGCATAACATTTAGAATCAACATATGGTTCCTGTAGTCAAGAATAGGTTCCTTAAATTAGCCAAAGACATTCACAGAGAAATGAGTTAGAGGAAATCGGATCATGGGCGAGAGGAGAAAAATCGTCATCTCTCTTCCCTCCATTCTTCATCTTCTTTGCCTGGCTGAATGTGGTTTTCATTTTATACCCAATTCTAGATGCAAAAATAAAACCAGTGCTGTTAGTCCCATAATGCCACGTCTTTTAATGCACTCACCTTTTGTTTAGTTACTATTTTAAAAAGTTATTAAAATATTAGAGTCCACCATATCACACAATGTAACTACTACATTCATTCATTTAATAAGCATGTGTTGGATGCCTTCTCTGGGCTCAGGGCTAGGCCCTGAGGGGCAGCACCGACTCTCTTCACTATTACATCCAGCTGAAGGGGAGAGGACGGACCTAACTTGGCTCCTTTCACTCTTGCCTTCCCTAATCTTTTCAGGATACGGAGAGGATCATATTACTTAGCTGCTGGAAATCCTTCAATGGTTTCCCGTGTCAGTAGAATACAATTTAGACTGATTACTTTGTCTTATACGGCCCTGTATGATCATGCCTCTACCTCTCAAATTCAGCTCTTGCCGCTGTCATCCACCGGCCTTCTTTCAGCTTCTCACATTTGCCTTGCTTCTCCCCGTCTTAGGGCTCTACACGTGTCGCTCTGCTGTCTGGAACATCCATGCACACACACAAACACACCCTAGAGCTAGCTCCCTCTTATTCTTCGGATTTCAACTTAAATATCACCTCCTGGAGAGACTTTCCCTGAAACCCACACGTAAAATAAGTCACTTCACATGCTTTCTATTATTTCCTTCATTGCACTTACTGCAATTTGTAATCATACCATTTTCTTGTTCATTTTTTATGTGTATTTCTTTATATATATATAAATATTATGCAAGGAGCTTCAGGTAGGCAGGACTTATTTTACATGAAAACGAAATTGAATTTTCCTAAGTGACTCAAGTAGTACAGGAGACTAGGCTAGTACTCAAGACTCCTTCCAGTTCCTTCCTGCCCCACTCCCACTACAAACCCTGAGACTAACCAATCATAGACAATCCACAGACATTTATCTACGGCCTTTCTCATACTTTTTATTTCTTCTTCTTTCAACCTAAATTGATTTTCAGGCATTTGTAACAGGGTGTCATATATGACAAGGAAGTAGGAGATGAGGTTTCTATATTGTGCATGTTTTTATAAACCATCAAAGCTGTAATCATTCAATCAGTGAGATCACCTGCTTTAACACCTTGGTGTCACTGGGGAGAATTGAATATGTTGACTTCAGACCCAGCACTGAACTACGTCCCTCTCTCTAGCACGTTGGTAAAAGTTATAGAAGTGGAAGCATCTGTATACTTATCTTAAAGTCCTTGCATTTCAACTAAACCATTGTTTTACAGATCTAACACACTCATAAACTATGCACATGATTTGTCCCACATGCCATCAAAATTCTTTTGTTTGTCGTGGTTAGAAATTTCCCAGTAATCACATTTTCATTCTAATTTCCGGAAGTAAGTAGGTAATACAGTTATAACACACAAAAATAACCCATTGAGTTAACTGAGGCACTCGCCTCACACAAGGTTGAATGAAGACATTTGCGAAGTTCCTCTGCACAGTCTCTGCGTGACTTTGCATTTAGTTATTTCCAAGCTAATGTATCTAACCTCTGATTCTAAAGGAATTGTAGGCATGAATTCATAGTTTTCCCTTTGGAGAACTTCTTGACAAAAACTGGGTTGCTTTACTATCTATTTAAATCTCATTATAGCCGTGGTTAGAAGTTCCAATAACAGCTCTCTCCACGGATTCTAAGTTTGACATCCACCTTTGTAGGAATTGATTCACTCTGTTTTTAACTAGTTTCCATGTAAGGAATTTGGGGCTCATTCTCTTCGCAAACCTAATAATTATCTAGGCATAATGTTTCTCTGTATATATCACATGATTGATGGGAAAAGAAATCATTCATTTAACAAATGAATTTAACAAAGCTGGGGTTGGAAGTAAAAGTTAGAATTTTCCTGGTGGATTAAAGTTGGAAGGTAGGTAGGAAGAAATCAGGAGGTTTGGGTAATCCAGGCAGACGAAACATTAAGATAAATGTTCATAAGAGGCATGTAACAATATAGCGCACAAACTCAGCTTGGATTAAGCAAAGAGTTTGAGAGGTGGAGTAGTTAGTTAGGCAACAAATATTTACTGGTTGATTACTAAGTGCCAAGCACCCAGCTTGGTTTTCGGAATTCCAGAAATGAATAAGACAGGCTCTCAAAGAGATTACAGGTTAGCCCAGAAGGCAGATATTAAACAAAGGATTTCAAGTGTGTTATGTGCTTCGGAGAAGAAACACAGGATGCTAGGAGAGCATCCTACTAAGTCTGGAAGGATAATAATTTGAAATACCAGCAAATGTTGTTCCCCTCCCTCATGTTTGCCCATCTTTCTCTTCTGTAAATGCCTCCTTTTCCTTTCCCCATTCCCAAATCCAATTCAGGCAGCTAGTCTCAACACCTAAGAAGAACACTGATGGTATGGAGAAAAGAAAGAACCTCTGTGGTTTTTCCTGCTTTGCCATCATTGGTATAATAATTGAAAGCATGGAAGTGGATGACTGACCTAGAGAGGGCAAAGAGTAGAGAGTGAATAACAGGCGGTGCCTAGCATAGAGCTATGAGAAGCCCACAAAGGAATCTGTGAAAGAGCTCATAGAGAAACAAGAGTTAAAACAAACAGGGAGCAGGAGAGACAGTAGGCAGGTTAGGTGGAGAGGTAGGCAAGCCCAGCTCAAGGACTATGTAAATAATATGAGTTTTGTTCAAAATGGCTGTCCTTCAACAGTTCCTTAGTCACTCTCTTCTCTATTGCCAAAACCAGTTTATTCCTTTTGCCACTCCTATATGTACATTTCAGAAACTCGCCTCATTTCCTCCTTGTTCCACACCCTCTGCCTTGGGGCAACTCTTCTCTTACCCCCACTCAGGTGGCTACTGTGACTTACTCAGCAAACTTTACTATGGACGATGTAGAGTCACTGAAAGGACTGTTTCTCACCACTCTTTTTTTCCTGTTAAATATTTTTTGTTAGTTTTTTTGAAGTAAAATTTACATAAATAAAATTCACCGGGTTTAAGTGTATACTTCAATGAGTTTGGACAATTGGACACAGTAGGGTAACCACCATGGCAGTCATACTCTAGAACTTTCCATCACCATGAAAAGTTACTCACTTTTCAGTTAATTCTTCCCCACGCCCTGGAAAATGTTGACCACTTAGCTGACACTATAGTTTTGCCATTTCTAGAATTTCATATAATGAAAAGAACATAGTCTTTTGTGTGTGACTTCTTTTACTAACTGTACTGCCTTACAGAATCATTGATGTTGTTGCATGTATTGGTACTTTGTTCCTCTTTATTGTTGAGTAGTAGTTCATAATATGGATAAACCACAGTCTGTTCATTCATTCACAAGTTGATGGTATTTTGATTACTTCCAATTTGAGGATGTTATAAGTAAAGCTTCTATAACCATTCCTGTGCAAGTCTTTGTAAAGATATGTGTTCATTTCTCCGGGGTAAATCTCTAGGAGTGAAACTGCTCAGTTATATGGGTGTTTAATAGGAGTAGCAAGAGTATATATTCTTGCCTTGCTCCCAAACTTAGGGGAAAAGCATGTAGTCTTTCACCATGAGGTACTCTCTTAGCTATAGGTTTTTTATAGCCACCCTTTATCAGATTGAGGCATTTTCTTTAATTCCCATTTTTCCGGGAATTTTTATAATGACTGGATGTTTAATTTTGTCAAATGCTTTTATTTTCATCTATTGAGAAGGTCACATCATTTTGTTTTTGTTTCTTAATATGGTGAATTACATTGATTGATTTTCTAATGTTGAACCAACCTTGAATTCCCAAGAAAAACTACACTTGGTCATGATGCATTGCCTTTTTTGAGAGAGACATAGCTGTATTTGATTTGCTAATAGTGTGATGAAGATTTTTGCACCTGTGTCCTTGAGAGATATTGGTTTGTATTTTTCCTCCTTGTAATGTCTTCATCACATTTTGTTACCAGGGAAATGCTAGCCTTAAAAAATGAGTCGGGAAGTGTTCCCTCCTTTCCTGTTTTTGGGAAGAGTTCGTATTATTTCATCTTTAAATATTTGATGTAATTTTCCAGTAAACTCATCTGGGCCTGGCTTTTTCTTTATTTGTGGATTTTTAACTATAAATTCATTTTCTTTAACACACACTGGCTATTCCAGTTATTTATTTCTTCTTGAGTAAGCTTTGATATTTTGTGTCTTTCAAGGAATTTGTCCTTTTAATCTAAAGTTCCCATGTTGGTAGGCATGAAGTTATTCATATGTCCTTATTTTACTTCCAGTGTAGGTACAATCTGCAGTGACATCTGCTTTTGTATCTCTAGTATTGTTAGTTTGTGTTTTCTCTCTTCTTCTTGTTCAGCCTGGCTAGAGGTTAATCAATTTTATTCTTTTTTTTTCAAAGATGCAGTTTTTGGTTTCATCGATTTTTTAAAATTGTTTTTCTGTTTTCCATTGTATTAATTTATGCTGTTAACTTTATTATTTTCTTTTTTCTGCTTGCTTTGGGTTAAATTTGCTCTTCTCTTGCTAGTTTCTTGAGGTGAAAGCTTTGATCATTGATTTAAGAACTGTTCTTGTTTCTAATATGAACACAATGCTGTAAATTTCCCTCTAAATATTACTTTCACTATGTCCCACAAATGTTGATATGTTGTATGTTCACTTGCAACCAGTTCAAAATATTTACTACTTTGCTTTGTGCCTTCCTCTTTTTTTTTTTTTTAAAGATTTTATTTTTTCCTTTTTCTCCCCAAAGCCCCCCGGTATATAGTTGTATATTCTTCGTTGTGGGTCCTTCTAGTTGTGGCATGTGGGACGCTGCCTCAGCGTGGTTTGATGAGAAGTGTCATGTCCGCGCCCAGGATTCGAACCAACGAAACACTGGGCCGCCTGCAGCGGAGCACGCGAACTTAACCACTCGGCCACAGGGCCAGCCCCTGTGCCTTCCTCTTTGACTGATATTTTATTTATAATATGTTGTGTAAGTTCCAGGTATTTCAGAATTTTCCAGAAATCTTTCTGTTATTGGTTTTTACCTTAATTCCATTGTAGAGATCATATTTTGTGTGAATTCCATTCTTTTAAATTTGCTGAGGTTTGTTTTATGGCTTAAAGTATGCTTTATCTTGGTGAATGCTCCATTCGCGTTTGAAAAGAGTATGTGTCCTGATGTGTTGGGGTAGAGTGCTCTATAAATGTCAATCAAGTCAACTTAGTTAACAGGGTTCAAGTCTTCCATATCCTGACTGATTCGCTCCCTAATTTTTCTATCAATTACTAAGAAAAGAGTGTTGAAATATGTAAATATGGTTGTAGTTTTGTCTATTTCGCCTTTCAGTTCTACCATTTTTTTGCTTTATGCATTTTGAAGCTATTATTAGGTACATATACATTATGTTATGTCTTTGTGGTAAACTGGCTCTTTATCATTGAGTAATGTCTCTTTTTCTTTTTATAGAGAGTCTTTGTCTGATATTAATGTAGTAAATTCAGCTTTCTTTCGGTTAGTGTTTTCATAGTATGTGTTTTTCCATTCTTCTACTTTTTTTCATCCCTTTACTTTTAACCTACAAATGTCTTTATATATAAAGTGGGTTTCTTGTAAATAGCATTTAGTCAGGTCTTGCTTTTTAATCTAATCAGACAATCTCTGTCCTTCAACTTGTATGATTGGTTAGATCGCACTGTCCAGTAAGGCAGCTCCTAGCCACAAACGGCTGGAGAACTTGTGATATGGCTGGTCTGAATTGAGATGTGTTGTAAGTGTAAGGTATACATGGAATTTTAATGACTTTGTACAAAACAGAATGTGAACTATCTCATAAACAATTTTTATGTTGAGATAATATTTTGCATGGATTCTGTTAAATGTATTATTAAAATTAATTTCATCAGTTTCTTTTTACTTTTTTTTAATGTGGCTACCAGAAAACTTAAAATTACATGTCTTACTCGTACTTCTATTGAACAGCACTGGTGTAGACCATTTTTGTTTAATTTAATTGTTGATATGATATAATTCAAATCTACTGTCTTGCTGGTTCATTTCAATTTGTTCCTTTTTCCCTCTTTCTTCTCTTTCTCTGCCTGCTTTTGAATTAATTGACTATTTCATTTTTCTCCATTACTAGCTTATTACTTATAATTTAGAAATACTTTATTGGTTTCCCTAGGGTTTACAATGTACATTTTTAATTTACCACCCGCTACCTTTAAATTATGTTATACTTGTTTGTATATAGTATAAGAATCTTGTAACAACATACTTCTAGTTGTTCCTTTCCTTTTTTTATGTTATTTTTTTAGACATTAAACCTTTACATGTGCTGTAAACCCACAATACATTGCTTCTATTTTTGCTTTAAACAGTCAATTATTTCTTAAAATAATTTAAAATGGGGAAATGCCTTTTATATTTACCTTCATTTTAAATATTTCTGGAGCTCCTCATTTCTTTGCATAGATCTAGGTTTCTGCATGGAATCATTTTCCTTCTGCATGAAGAATTTCCTTTAACATTTCTTATAGCATGTCTATTGATAATAATTTTATTCGGCTTTGATTTTTATGAAAAAAAATCTCTCTTTTGCTTTTACTTTTACAAGACTCTTTTTTTCCTGGGTATAAAATCTTGGGTTGACAGTTTTTTCCTTCAGTACTTGAAAGATGTCACTCCACTGTCTTTTGGCTTGCATAGTTTCTTACGTAAAATATGTTTTAATTATCATCTCTATTCCTCTGTATGTAATGTGTGTTTTTTCTTTTGATACTCTCAAAATTGTTTATTTCTTTTTGGTTTTTCACACTTTGAACATGTGTAGGAGTTCATTTTTTGTATCATTGGGTTTTTTTTTTTTGTATACTCTGAAATTCTTGAATCTTCTCTAACTAATTTTGGCCATTATCTTTTCGAAAATGCATTTTGTGCCATTATCCCTCCCTCCTCCTTTTGCAGTTCCAGTTGCATGTATGTTAGACCTTTTTTTTCTTTTTTCTTTTGCTGAGGAAGAGTGGACCTGAACTAACAGCTGTTGTCAATCTTCCTCTATTTTGTATGTGAGTCGCCATCACAGCATGGCTGCCAATATGTAGTGTAGGTCTGTGCCCAGGAACCGAACCCAGGCTGCCAAAGCAGAGGGTGCCAAACTTAACCACTAAGTCACAGGGCCAGTCCCTAGACCATTTTTATATTGCTCCCTACCTCTTAGATGCTCTGTTATGGGTTTTTTCCCACTCTTTTTTTCTCTTTGTGTTTTAGTCTGGATGATTTCTATTGAACCATTTTCAAGTTTACTAATTATTTCCTGTATCAAGTCAAATGAGGAACACATTGAAGGCATTCTTATCTATGTTGCCTTGTTTTTTTAATTTCTAGCATTTTACTAGATTGTTTCTTATGGATTTCACCTCTCTGCTAAAAGTCCCCATGTGCTTACATATGTTGCCCACCTTTTCAAGTAGAACCTTTAACATTTTAATAATTATTGTAAATAATTATTTATTTTAAATCCCCTGCGTGATTTCCAACCTCTTGATCACCTCTAGTTTGATTCTGTTAATTGCTTTGTCTTTTAACAATGGATTGCCCTACTTAGCTTTTCATGTGTCTGATAATTTTTATTTAATACTAGACATTGCATGTAGAATGGTGGAAATGGAAGTAGATATTCTTTACATATGGAAATAGGCACACCTCTTCCACTAGACCATGAATTTTTAGTGTTGCGTCAGCTTTGTCAGAAGTTCAACTAGATTTTGGTTTTGTTGTTTCTCTGATTAAAGTTCTCCACCAGTTTCAATTTCTTCTAGCCCTACCTGTGGTTAGGGTTGGGGATGCTATGCTAAACAGTTTTATTCAATGTTCCTGATACAGCCTCAGACTTTAGCCTTTCTTGTGCAACTATGCCACATTGGAGATCTTTCTCCCTGATCTTGCCTCCTCTCCAGTGGTAGCTTACTATTGCTTATTATTCAATGCTTGCTATCTGGGGAGGGGGCAGGAAGTTTCTCTGTTGTCCTGGTCCAGTTCAGTCTTAGTTATGCCCTGTGTGTGTGTGTCTTTGTGGTGATGCTTTCTTATAATCTTGTCCCTTCTCCCCGTGACAGCCAAATTCTGCCTTTTATTCTCAGTGAGACTTGTTCAAGAGTTTCTGGACTGCCACCCCCCAACCTTCCCCTAAAGTAGGAGACTTCTAATGGTATAGACATGGGATCTGTGTCTAAGACTGTTTCCTGCCTCTCTCTTCTGAGTGGAGGGTATTTTTCTTTTATCCATCCACCAGCCACGGTGGTGTTCGAATGTATCCTGGGAATATCAGGGTTTGCTGCTTCTACCTCTGTGACTTAAGGCTTGTATTTCATAAGGGTATTGGGTCCAGGAAGTGCTTCATGCCTTTCCAAAGCAGCACCCAGTCCCTTTCAGTGATGCTGCACCACCGAAGGAAGTTCTTTCTGGTCTCTTGTCCTGCCCACAATCTTTCTTATGAGCATCCAAATGAAAAAGATTTGCATGTAGGTGCAGACCTCCCTTCCGTTTGTGGCTCCCAGCAATCTATACTCTCCTGCTAGGCCACAATGGCCTTTTCATCAATTTCTTAAATTTTTTGCTAAATTCTTCTTTCTTTTATGGTGCATATCATCTCTTTTTCCCATACTATGCCACAGATTAGCCAATTCTTACATTCTCTCTATCTCTGGAGAGGATTATCTGTTTTGGGATTTAAGACCTCATGGTTACCCATAATCTTAGCTCTCTGATGGGTTCAAGAAAAGTTATGAATTTGTAACTCATGTTACAAATTTTTTCTTGTTGTTACAGTAGAAACAACACTGTTTCCAGCTTTCTACATTCAAAGAGGAAGCAGAAGTTTTATTCATTATTAAAAGATATTTTTTTCTGGGTATAGAAATCTGGGTTAGGGGCCAGCCCCGTGGCCAAGTGGTTAAGTTGGTGCACTCCACTGCAGTGGCCCAGTGTTTCATGGCTTCAGATCCTGGCCGCAGACATGGCACTGCTCGTCAGGCCACGTTAAGGCGGCATCCCACGTGCCACAACTAGAAGGATCTGCAACTAAAATATACAAGTATGTACAGGGTGGGGTTTGGGGAGACAAAGCAGAAAAAAAAATAAATCTGGGTTAAAATTTTTTGTTTTCTTTTGGTTCCATTTCTTTAATAAAATTTCTCCATTCTCTTCTGGCCTGCAGGGTTTCTGAAGAAAAGCCTGCTGTTGTCTTTGTCCTTATTCTTCTGAACATAATGTGTCCTTTATCTCTGGATGCTCTTAAGAGATTCATTTTAATCAGTGATTTTTAGTAATTTAATTGTAATGTGTCTTGGTGTGCTTTTCTTCATATTTATACTGATTGAGGTTCATTGAGTTTCTTGGATCATGGATATATGATTTTTTATCAAATTTGGAGAAAGTGTGGACACTATTTTCTAAAATATTTTTTCTATTTTGTCCTCCCCTTCTGGTATTCTAATGACACATATATTATTCTATTATTTGATATTGCCCCACAGGTCATTAATCTTATGTTTATTTAAAAAAATTTCTCTCTCTTCGTTTCATTTTGGATAGCTGCTATTGCTGTGTCACCAAGTTTACTAATCTTTTTCACTTCAGTGTGTAATATGCTATTAATCTCATTCAGTTACTTTTCATTTTTCAGATCATGTATATTTCATAACTAGAAGCTCAACTTGTTTTTTTAAATACCTTCCATTTCTCTCATCTTCATGTTCATGTTTTCCTCTACCTTCTTGGACGTATGGAATATATTTATAATAGCTATTTTAACATCCTTGTCAGCTAAATCTGTTCTCTCGTGTCTGAATCTGTATCTATTGATTGATTTTTCTCCTGGTTATTAGTTACTTTTTCTTGCTTCTTTGCATGCTTGGAAATATTTGATACGTTGCTAACATTATCTATTTTTACATTGCTAGATGCTGGATTTTGTTGTACTCACTTAAATATTGTTGGGCTTTCTTGCTTGGAATCAGTTTGCTCCTTTTGAGGTTTGCTTTTAAGCTCTGTGAAGCAGATGTAGAATAACCTTTAGTCTAGGCTAATGTGTCCCCATTAGTGAGGCAACATACTTCTCAGTCTACTCAATGCCTACGAATTAGGAGGTTGTGCTACTCTGGCTAGTGGGAAGGTAAATTATTGCTTACCTGTGTGGACTCAAGCATTCTTTAGCCTATTCCTTCCTCAGGGTTTTTCCTTATCCTCAGGCAGTTTCTTCTATACATTCACAGATCAGTACTCAGCTTCAAGACTTGTGGGGATCTCTCAGAAAATCTCTGGAGCTACCCTCCCCTGTACCCCCCACCCCCAAGCTCTCACCTCTTCAGTATTTTGCTTCACAAATGCTATTACCTTCATCTCTCTGAACTCCAAACTCTGTCTCTTCAACTGAAAAGACTGCCAGACTTTGTTCTGATTCTCTCTTGCTTTGCTGTCACCTGGAAACTCTTTCCAGGCAGTAAGATAGGGTAATTGAAGAGCTCAATTTATTAGTCTATCTTTTCTCAGAGATCAATGTCCTGCATTGCCTATTGTCTAACTGTTTAAAACTTGTTTTGTGCAGTTTCTAATTGTTTAAAGTAGGAAGATAAATGCACTCTCTTTTATTCTATCATGTCTAGAAGTGGATGTAGCCAACATAAAGATTTTAAGCTATAGAGAACATGGTAACATTTGTGATTAAGTTATTCTGATGGATAAATATATGTTATTTGGAGGACAGTGAGACTGGAGACCAAAATTAGGTTAAGATGCTAATAGTCCCAGCAACAGAGACCAAGAGCATGAATTCTCGGCAGTAGATAGTCACATGGTATATTATATCCAAGGAGTGATGGAGATAATAAATATTTAGAGCAATAGGATCTACTGACTGATTGAATATGGGAAAATAAAATGAGATAATGAACATAAAATTATTTTCAAACATCTATTTAAACATTTATTGAATAACTACTGTGTACCCAGCACTATGGTAGGTTAACAAACTACAAATAAAAATAAGACATGGTACCTGGGCTAAGAGAGTTAACAGACTTATAAATATAATGATAAAACAATGCAGAAACTGCCATAATAAAAGTACAAAGTGGTATGTTACACAAATAGTGCAGCAATAAAAGCTGAGGGGAGTCAAGCAAGCCCTTAAAGAGGAGGTCATATTTGAAGCAGTTGTTGAAAGATAGGTGGGATATCTCCTCAAGATGGCAGCATAGGTAGACTCTGAACTCACCTCCTCTCACAAACACAACGAGGTTACAACTATTCTTGGAAAAATTACCATGGAGAGAAAACTGAAAACCTGATAAAAAGAACCCCCACAACAAGGGATAGTCCTGACTGAGATAAAAGAGGCAGGACTTCCTTCTGGAGAGAAAGAAAGCCACCTTTATGAGCAGCAGAGCTTCACAGCTGGCCAGGCAGGAGCCACCCTAAGGTACACAGTCCTCCCTGGAGGAGTGGGGACCTTAGTGGGGGCACATTACCACTATAAGTATCCTTCCGACTCAGCCCAACAGAGATGAGTGTCCTACTATCTGGCTTTGCTGGCTATTAACTGCAACAGGGGAGTACCCCCAGAAAAGCTATCTGACAAAAGCTGGAAAAACCTGGCTCTTAAAGGGTCCACACACAAATTCACCCATCTCAGAGAGCAACCTAAAATCACCAAAAAGACAGGTGCACAGTCCTTCAGTGAAAAGAGACTCACTTGGTAGACTCTGGGTGCATCTTGGTGAGAGGTGAGACCTCTCTAGAGAATGAGACATTGGTGGCAGCCATTGTTGTGACCTAGCACAGGTGTGCTGACACAGACCCTGGCAGATGCCATTGAAATTCTTCCCCTGGCCTGTTAGCCCAGGGGTCTGCCACACCCACTACAGGGCAAATTTAATGCAGTTCAGTGAAGGCAGGTAGCCCACCCTCGGGACCAGCCCCACCCAACAGCAAGGCCTCAGGCTACTTGTCAGTCTGCACAGACTGGGTGCATTGATCCTCTACAGGGAGGCAAGTGTGTCTGCATCTGTGGGGCAGGGCCTGTGTGAGGACCAGCTGAACTGTGGGGGGCATTGGTGGAAAGGTGAGGGCCTCTGCAGTGGGGCAACTGGGTTTGCTTCAGAGTGTCAGGAAATGTGCATGGTCCAGGGCTGTGTTGATGGTGTGTGTGGACCTGTGGGGGGGGGGTGGGGCTTATTTGTGCCAGAAGACATGTGCTTACAAACAGCCACAAAGAGGATCAGCCCCAACTTCCTAAGCCTGAAACAATTTGGTGCTCCCATGCCTAGGGCCAGCCCCACTCAGCTGCAATCCTAAGAGAGCTGAAAAGAGCCTTGCAGAGAGTCCGTTGCACCCCTATGTTCATTGCAGCATTATTTACAATAGCCAAGACGTGGAACCAGCCTACATGCCCAGAAACTGATGATTGGATAAAGAAGATGTGGTATATATACACAATGGAATACTACTCAGCCATATAAAAAGACAAAATTGGCCCATTCACAACAACGTGGATGGACCTCGAGGGTATTATGTTAAGCGAAATAAGCCAGTCAGAGAAAGACGAACTCTATATGACTCCACTCATAGGTGGAAATTAGTATACTGATAAGGAGATCTGATCGGTGGTTACCAGGGAAAAGGGGGGGGTGGGGGGAGGGCACAGAGGGGGAAGTGGTGTACCCACAACATGACTAATAAAAATGTACAACTGAAATCTCACAAGGTTGTAATCTATCATAACATTAATTAAAAAAAAAAAAAAGAGCCTTGCAGGCCTGAGGCTACAGCAACTGTAAGCCCCTGAGCCTAGCACCTAGCTATGCTGGGTACCTAGTCAATTAACAGGAAAACTGCAACAGGAGTGTGCTATTAGACCTTGTAGCCAACCATGCTGGTGCTCTGCAAACCTGATTTACAGTCAGCCAGGGAGGGAAAGCTTAGACTCCCTGGGTACCTGCAGTAGGAGCAACCCTGCCACAGCAGAAGGACACAAGGAGCCCACACAGAGGTCACTCCTGGATCATTTGGACTGGTGATGAGAGGGAAACACACTGCTGGGCCTCAAAAGGCATTTCTTACATAAAGCCACTTCTCCAAGATCAGGAGGCACTGCCGACTCACCTAATACACATATTTAAGCACAGAGAAAGAGGCATAATGAGAAGGCAAAGGAGTACATTCCAAGCAAGGAGAATAGGACAAAGTCCCAGAAAAAGAACTAAATGAAACAGAAATAAGCAATCTACCTGACAAAGAGTTCAAACAAAAAATCATAAGGATGCTCACTGATCTTGGGAGAAGAATCGATGAACACAGTGAGAACGTCATCAAAGAATTGGAAAATATAAAATAGAACCAATCATAAATGAAGAATAGAACACTGGAAATGAAAAATTCAGTAGAAGGACTCAACAGCAGAGTAGATGATACAGAAGAATGGGTCAGTCAGCTTGGAGAAAGACTACAGGAAATCACTCATTCTGAACTGATAATAGAAATAAGAATTCAAAAGAATGAGAAGAGTCTAAGGGAACTCTGGGACAATATCAAGTGCACAAACATTCATATTATAGGTGTCCTAGAAGGAGAAGAAAGAGACAAAGAGGCAGAAAATCTATTTCAAGAAATAATACTGAAACCTTTCCTGACCTAAGGAAAGAAACAGACATCCATGAACAGGAAGCACAGAGAGCACAAAACAAGATAAGCCCAAAGAGAACCACACCAAGACATATTATAATTAAAATATACAAAATTAAAGATAAAGAGAGAATCTTAATAGTGGCAAGAGAAAGGCAACAAGTACCATACAAAGGAAAGCCCATAAGGCTATCGGCAGACTTCTTAGCCCAAACCCTACAGGCTAGAAAAGAGTGGCATGACATATTTAAAGTGCTGAAAGGAAAAACTTATAGCCAAGAATACTCTATCCAGCAAGGTTATCATTCAGAATGGAAGGATAGATAAAGAGCTTCCCAGACAAGAAAAATTAAAGGAGTTTATCACCAAGAAACAGTTCTACAAGAAATGCTAAAGGGACTTATTTCAGTGGGAAGGAGAAGACCACAAATAGGGGTAAGAAAATTATTATTTTTTTTAAAGATTTTAGTTTTTTCCTTTTTCTCCCCAAAACCCCCAGTACATAGTTGTATATTCTTCGTTGTGGGTCCTTCTAGTTGTGGTATGTGGGACGCTTCCTCAGCGTGGCTTGATGAGCAGTGCCATGTCTGCGCCCAGGATTCGAACCAACGAAACACGCCACCTGCAGCGGAGCACGCGAACTTAACCACTCGGCCACGGGGCCAGCCCCAAGAAAATTATTTTTTAAAAAAACAAAACACCAGGCAATAAAATCACTGTAAAAATACAGTAAAGGTAGCAGATCAACCACCTATGAAGATTATATGAAGATTAAAAGACAAAAGTAGTAAAATTTCCAGTTTCAACGATAAGAGGGTAGTGATTAGGCACACACAAAATAAAAGAATAGATACGATTTCAAAAACATACAATGTGGGAGGAGGGGAGTAAAAGAGTAGAGCTTTTAGAAACAAGTCAAACTCTAGAGACTATCAACTCAACATAGATTGCTATATACGTAGAATATTATATAGGAACCTCATGGTAATCACAAACCAGAAAGCTATAAGAAGTAAACAAATAAGTAAAAGGAAAGAAATCAAACATATTACTAAAGAAAGCCATCAAACCATAAGGGAAGAAAGCAAGAGAAGAAGAAAGGAACAGAGAAGAATTACTAAAACACCCAGAAAAAAAGTTACAAAATAGCAATAAATACATATTTATCAATAGCTACTTTAAATGTCAATGGACTAAATGCTCCAATCAAAAGACATAGGGTGGCTGATTGGATAAAAAAGCAAGACCCATATATATGCTGCATACAAGAGACACACTTCAGAACTAAAGACATTCACAAACTGAAAGTGAATGCATGAAAAAAGATACTCCATGCAAATGACAAAGAAAAGAAAGTGGGGGTAACAATACTTATATTAGACAAAATAGACTTAATTTAAAATAAGAAAGGTAGGTGGAGCATTTCGGACAGGTAAAGAGGGAAAGGACATTCCACGCAAAGAATAATAAAAGCATAGTGATTTTCAAGAACAAAGACAGTTTCTGTGAATGAAGTAGAGAATATTTTGGATAATTAAGGTATAGAAATATAAAAATGTGGTGTTATAAAGAAATATTATTATTGTATCACTAAGAATTGTTTCTCTAGATATACACATACATCACGTGAAATGTGTAAGTAAGTTTTGGTGATGCCATGGTACTCAAAGTGGACTCCGTCATCAGTTACAGAGAACAGAAGGAATCAATACTTACACTTACTTCCAATCCAGGATACAACAAATGCAATTACCTTAAAACGTCTGCAGGCATGTACCAAGGTAGTGTTCAAACAATCTATGCACTTTAAAAGAAATAGAAATAAATATTTGAAATGGCTTTAAGACATAAAGAAAATTTTATATAGCATTCCTTATTTTAAAGTTCCCTTTATGTAGGCGAATTCCATTGGCAATCATTGCCGCACATCAAAATAATGTTCTTATTGTCATTCACCTCCACATCCCTAAGAAACATATAGAGATCCTTCTTGATATTTCCGTTTTAAGCGTGATGTTAACTTTGACATAATCTATTTTCCATTTGGAATTCCCATCTTCAAGAGCACCTGTTGTTCTCCAGTCAATACCCTCTCTTTAGTCCTCTCCAGGAGGTCACCCTGCAGTCTGCTGCTGTGTGGTAGAGGCTTAGTCACCTGCGATGCCTGTGGGTGCAGTGGAGGCGTCTGCAGGTGTAACTGCTTCTCAAACTTTCGGCCAGGTCTATTACTGCCCAGCATTTACCTCCTCTCTCAGAAGGGCTGGACACGAATTCCGGAGTCTTTGGGGTGGGGACGAGATTTTGCGTTATAAATCATCCTGCTTCCTGACTTCTCCCCACTGCAGCCTCAGCTCTCCTGGGTCTGATAAGTTAGTTGCCATTCATCTTTCTTCTTTCCAGCTTCTTATATTCTGGTGCTGTTGTTTCACTATTGTTCTCTTTGTCCTTGTGGGTTTATACCTTATTTTTAAAAATCCATTTACCATCTCTGTAGTGGTCTTCAGGAGGGAGCTGAAAAATGCATGTGTTCAATACTTCCTCTTTAACTGGAAGTCCTTAAGCTCATTCTTTTTTAATATCTATGTCTGTGTCTTTTATAATCTACGTAATATATTTGTACAATAATACAAACATACAATTTATAATAAATACCTACTATTGAATTGCTCAATTTAAATTATTTTTTCTTCTTCTTATGGATAGTAGTAAGTGATTATAAAGGTTTGAAGATGATTTCTTTGCCTGGCATCTAAATTGCAGAGTTCTCCAGGGTCCAGAGCTTGGTTTTCTTCTCTGTGTGTTCATGCTCCCCCAAGGTGATCTCGCCTAGTCCCAATGGTGAGGACTCCGAAATTTCTACGTTGATCCCTGACCTCTGCATTCAGCTCCAGGTATCCAGATCCCGACTTGATATCTTCGCCTGGATATCTTGCAGATTCCTCAAATTTAACATGCAAATCAGAACTCTTGATTCCCACAACCCCACCCCCTCCGCAAACAGCATCTTGCCCAGGCCACCCCAGCTATTCAGTCAGAAATTTGTCCTGAACGCCCACTATGATTCCCAAGCCTGGGACTACAACACTAAACAAAATGACTGCTCTTGTGCAGCGTGCATTCTCGGGGGCTGGGTGGAGGACGTGGAAGGAGACAGGACAAATATTTAAAAATAAATAATTATCTTGTGTTTATTTCCATTTATCTAGGTTAAGTACTATTGAGAAAAATAAAACTAACTAGCAGGAATGGATAGTTACGATATGCATATATGTTTTCTGTTTTCTCTTCTTTCCAGCTTACAAAATTTTGTCATTAGTGTCTCCTCTTTTGCTCTTTGTCCTTGTGTGTTCATGGGCTTAAAAATACATTCATTAACTGCCATTTAGTGGAGTTTGAGGAGAGCGCTGAGAGCAATGCATGTGTTCAATCCTCCATATTCACCTAGAATTTAAAGAGTGTTAAGGGAATGTCTTTATGAGAAAATGATATTCAAGTAGAAACCTGAAAGAAGTGAACCATGTAGATATCTAAAAGAAGAGCATTCCAGATGGAGAGAGCTGCAAGTGAGAAAGGTCCTAATGTAGGGGAGTGCTTGATGTGTGCAAGGAACAGCGAGGAGTCTAGTGTTGCTGAAGAGGAGTTGAGAGGTGGGAGGGAAAGGGAAGACTGTTAGAAAAGGAGGTTAGAGAGGTGGCAAGAGGCCTGATCATTTATTGGAGGCCCTGGTAAAGATTTTGACTTTTATTCAGAATAAAAAGGAAAGGCCTTGGCAGGTTTTAAACAGACACTAAAAAGAAAATGATGTTTTAAATAAATCATTCAGCTGCTGTATCCCGTAGAGGAACAAAGGCAGAAGCAGAGACACCAATTAGCAGTGTGTAGGCAAGAGATGATGATGACCTGAGCTAGAATGGCGGTAGTAGATGTGCTGAAAAGAGGCAGGATTCTGGATATGCTTTGAACTTAGAGCTAACAGCATTTTACCGAGGGACTGGGCAATAGAAGAATCAAGCATAATCCAAGGTTTTTGACGAACAAATGGAATTGTGCTGTTACTGAAATGATGAAGGTTATAGGTGGAACAGATACTTGGGGGGAGGGGCAGGGGGACAGGAGCTCAGTTGGGCATGTTAAATTTGAGATAACTGTTAAACAACCAAATGGTGAGTGTGGAGTTTGAGGGAGTGGTCAGGTGCAAGATATTAACTGGGCCTCATGAGTGTATGAATAGTATTTAAGGCAGCTGTGTCTAGAGGTATGGAAGCTCACTTTTGATTGAAATAAAAAGCAAGGTCATTAACAGCTGAGAAATGGAGAGGTATAGGCGGTTGAAGGAGAGAGAACAATGTGTAAAATAGTTATCTAGGAAAGTAGGAAGGCAATTAACTAGGAAATTGTGGTAGGATTTCACTGCAGGGCAAAGACCCCCTTGAAGTTTGAGGTCATGAAGAGAGATCAGTTAGCCTGTCTCCATCCTCGTTTCACTGCTCAGGTGCAGATGAAGAGTCAATGGAGACTTAGATTTGACCAGGTTTTGGGTTTTGCCTGGCAAGTTTGATGGAAAGATGTAAGGGATCTAAAGGTGAGGCAATTTGGTTATTATGTAGTGATGGACCTTCTCAGCAAATGCACTTTCAATCACTTGGTTGCTCTACTCAAAGACCTAGGAATCAACTTTGATTCCTCCCTTTCTTCATTCTCCACAACCATTCCGTCAGCAGATCCTATTCTTACCTCCAACACACATCTGGAATTTATCATCTTTCCTCAAATTCCATAGCCACTACCTTGGCCTAGCCACTTGCCTCCTCTTGGAGCCAGTGTCTTGGCTGTGCAACTGATCTCCTTTTCTCCATTCTTGCTGTCCAGCAATCCATCCTCCACAGCAGTCAGAGTCAGCTTCTAACATCTTAATCAGATTGTATAGTCCCTTACTTCAGCCTTTCATGGCTTCCCACTAGACTTCTGTTTTAACCCAAATGGTGACCATCAAGGTCCTTGCTCCTCTCCCCACTTATCCAACCTTCTTTAGCACTGTTTTCTCTGATGACTGCTCACCTCCAGCCACACCAGACTCATCTCTGGTTCTCCGTCATATGAAATCTTTTTGTCTCAGACTGATGAAATTCGTTCTCCTTTCACCTGGAATACTCTTCCTCTGGCTCTTTAATTGGTCACTTTTATTCATCAAATTGCAACTTCCTCAGAGAAGACTTCACTGAGCTTAGTATTTAAAGCACTTTTACCCACGTACTATGCATGATATCACCTCATTTGTTTTAGAGCTTTACGCAGTCTGAAGGTATCTTTATATTTGCGTTCACCAGTATTGCTTAGAGCACTGGTTCTCAAACTTATTTGTCTCAGGAAATTTACACTCTTTAAAATCATTCAAGACCCCAAGGAGATTTTGTATATGTGAGTTATATCTATTATTATCTATGATTAGAAATTAAAACTGAGAAACTTGGAGAATATGTATTCTTTTATTTTAAAACAATAATAAATCTATTACGTGTTAACATGACATTTTTATGAAAAATGATTCTATTTTCTAGAACAGAAAAAATAGTGAGAAGAATGGTATTACACTTCATTTTTCCAAATATCTTTAATGTCTGGTTTAATAAAAGACATCTAGATTCTCATAACTATTCCTTATTCAATCTGTTGTGTTATGTTGTTTTGGTTGAAGTAGATGAAGAAAATCTGTCCTTACACTCAAATGTAGTGGGAAAGGAAAGAATGTTTTATAGACTTTTCAGATACTTGTGTATGTCTTCTTTGATACTACTCTAAAACTCAACAAATGGCACTTTCTTAAAGGCTAGTTTCAACATGGAATCTGAAACCATATCAACTAACTTTTTCCCTGTGCATTAAAATTCATTGGTCTGTTTTGAAACTTGAATGGATGGTTTGCTTATGCATGATTTTGTAACTTCATGCATAGGTCAGTTGGTAACTAGTTTATGCAGATTTTTCGAATGTTGACACATTTTATTATACAATATCAAAAATCACATTTGTTCTGATCTCATCAGAAAAGTCTTTAAGTTTTGGGAAACAGTCAAGCTCATGGTGGTGGATAAAAATTCTCCAAAATTTTAATTTTCATTTGGAAGCTTTAGTTTTTTATTGGCATCAACTATCGTTTCTTTTGAAATGAAATACTCACTTTTTTCATTTTTGATAAAATGTTTGCCAAATACCCAAGTCTGATAACTATAGCTTATCAGACAGTCATTCTTTCAATTAATAATGATGTTCCATGAAAAATGTGGCTAATTCAGCTTTTAAATAATGGGAAAACTGCTGTTCCTCAAGATGACCATTGTACTTCAGTATGCATACTTTCCATTTTATCACAAAATATTAAAAAGACATATACAAGGGTTAGATTTAATAGAATTAATAATTTCATTGCCTTAGCAAGGAGAGTCTTAGTAAATAAAACTGGAGTTACGTTTTTTACTGTGAATGCATGTCGGAGAAGAGCACAGTGACAAATAGTAGAGTTTGGTGCCACTGCCTTGATTCATGCTAAGGTAACAGCAATTTTACCCACTATTGATTTTGCACCATCAGTGCAAATGTCAACAGAGTGGAAAAAGCAAATAATACCTTAGAATTGTTATAAGAATGTAACTCTTATTACACAGGCCTCCTGAAAGAGTCTCCAGGTCACAGGGATCCACAGAGATATGAGAACACGTACGCCCATGGTAGGAAGTCAATAAAAATTTTGTAACATAAATGAGGGGCTGGGTCATTCTACTACTTGAGTCTATTATTATTGATTCAGCAGTTCCTTATTATAAAAATAGTTAAGTCTTAGAAATTATCATTTTGTTTGAGGCATTTTATAAGAGAAAAACTAAAGAATTTTTTGATCAAAATACATATCAATATCTGTCTTTACATGGCACTGTGTAGGAACTGCAAAGATGAAGTTAAACAGATGTTGTCTTGAGGAGTTTATAAACACTACAGACATAAACAGCATAAACAGGGCTAATATTGAACATGTACATTAAATTAGTTAATAATGACAATTTTTAGAGGGAGAACTACATATTAGATGAGATATCATTAATGCCTTAGTCCTCTAGGGAGAAAATTTAGAATGCTACTAAATGACGTTAAAGAAGATGTGAATAAATGTAGATCTAGCCTACGTATATAGATGGAGTGACTTAACAGTATAAAGATGCCAACTATCCCTGAATTACTCTGCAATCCCAATCCAAATGTCAGTTTCAATAGATAAATAGATGAATGGAATAGACATAAGGAATAGATAAAAGAATAATAGCTATAATATAGAGGGAACTCCTAGAATCAACAACATGGAAAACCCTAGAAAAATGGAAAAGTATATGAATAAACAACAAGTATATTATCTCTGTAAGTAGAGAAGAAAATCAACAATGAGATACTACTTTACACTCATCAGATATAGAAAAAAATGCCCAGTTCTATAACGCTAAGAGTTGATAGGGAAACAAGAACTCCTGCATACTTGGATGATATCATTTTGGAGAGCAATTTGGCAAAGTAATTACACATGTACGAATTATGTACGATTCTTCAAACGCACTCCTAAAGGAAAAGGGAGAGAGAGACCTTACCAAAAAAAAGCACATAAGAGAATATGTTTTTCACAACATTGTGGAAGCAGAGAGTTGGAAACAACCTTGCCCACCACTAGGGGAAGAAGAAGGCAAGGATGCGCACTACTGAATATGACGCATCGGTTAGAAACAACACAGCTCTTAAAAACAGAAGGCTGGTTGAAAACAAAAGAACAAGAATGAGATCTACTTACGTAAATTTAAAAATATGCACAAGCAAAATGACACTACATATTTCCAAAGATACATTTAAGCTTAAGAATATACATCAAACATTTTAGAGCAGTTACCTGTTGGGGAGGGATAGATGGTAGTGAGGAATGTGATGATGGGGGAAACTCCATTTAAAATTGCTTGTTTTGCCTTGCTTAGATCAGTGGTGAGACTGTGCTATGAACCAAAGAGTTAGGTTAATTCAACCTCTGCATCGGTCCACCCTCCTCTAAAAATACCAAAACCAAACTATATTTATTATAGGACGTTAGCAAATTCATGTAGCCTGCATATTTGGACAAGGATAATTAGAAAATTTGCTACCTACCTATTTCATGATTAATCAGAGGAATTAGCCAGAGAACTGTAGAATTATTGAGCAGTGAAAGAAGATCTCAATAAGTTAGCTATTCTAATTCCCTGATTGCAAGTATATCTGCTCCCTGACCATACTAAATTGATTTGTGTCTATTTTCCTTTGGAAAAATCATCAACAAAAGAGACTCCACGTCTTCTTTTAATAGCCTGTTTTAATATTTAACAAACAACCCTATCAGTAAATTCTTTCTTATGCCTATACTATACCACTGTATTTTCAGAGTGACTTTCAAGTCATTTCTAGAAAAGATGGATAAAAGTTGGTCTACATTTTTCTTATAATAATGTCTTTTGAATTAGGAGACAATTATTGTCTCCAGACTAATTAATTTCAACTCCTTCTACCTGTTCTCACGGGTCTTATTTATTCACCACTTTAATCATGTTATTAAACTACTCTGAACTTCTTCACCTCACAGCGTCCTCAAGGTGAGGAGACATAAACTGGATGCAATACTGACTCCACAATGGCTCAATGTGGCCTAATTGAGGGAGAAATTATTTCCAACTATTGCTACCATGAGTTCTTAAAAATAACAACTAGTGGCTGGGAAATCTCATCAACCTTTTTCTTTATGCATTTTAATTATAACAATCCCTTATATGTATAAATGTTATTGTTACAAAGTACTGTCTTATTTGATCTTCCAACAACTCAATGACAGGAAAGATGTCATGATTATTATTGCATAGATGAATAATGTAACGTACAAAGAGGTTAATGTAATGTGTCTGAGGTCATTGAGCTAACAGGTGCTGGAGGAAGGACTTTTGATTCTAAACCTGTAGGAAGCGTGCTTAATTTCAAGCATGTGAAGAGCTTGAAAGGGAGGCAGCATAAAGAGAAAGAACTTCAATTTGTTGCCAGAAGGCTTGGATTTGAACTATAGCTCTGCCACTGGCAGCTGTGTGACCAAACAGGGATAATGATAGGATTGACGTGAACATTATGGTTAAGGTGTAGTGAACTCTATAAACTTGGGTTTTCATGTTGTGTTTGTTCTGATGATTTGAATACGTCTGACTTTAGAAAGTTATTCCAAAATTATTTTCCTTTTCTTCTCTTTTCACACATCATCAGTTCATTCTTCTTGAAAATGTGTTTCTTTTTGTTGTTATTAGTTGTTTGGTTTTTCTTCCTGTTTCCTCTGGAGCAATGTTCCCTTGGTCCTCTTGTTGTCTTGAATATTCATTAACAAAATCAGGAAATTAGGAAAAACATTTGCTCTGACACTTTCGTCCTTCCTTAGACTATATAATCAGTCTCAAAATATTAATAGACTATGGACAAAAAAATGAAAAGTATTGGATATTTGTGCTCTCTTATATTTGTGGTTTTTGGGGCAGTAGAAGATAGAGTAAATCACCACAGGAATTGAAGAAGAAATATTTTAATATGAATATAACTCTTGCGAGTCTAATGACTTTTTAAACCTTTAAAAGTTAGTATTGGAGAGCAAAATTTCAGAATGTGTCAATGATCCACTATTGAAATACCTTATTTTATTGAACATAATCATAGAACTTGTACACCAGATTTTCCTACCTGGAGTGTCAGAAAGTCCTCACAAATTATGAGCAATACGTAAACGTTATTTTTTGCTACATAGGAGACATCTGGAAGTGTCTGAAAATGCCCTCTTTTCATCCACATAATTAACATTGGTCCAGCGCCCCGGTCCATGTTTCCAGAATTTCCTGAGATTCGGTGATTCCTGACTTACTTATAATTTGGTTATTCAATACTTCCCTGGATTACATGAGTCAATTTAAGTTTTCTTTTGCCTTGAATGTGGTGAAATTGGTATCTGTCTCTCATCATCCAACTAACACCTGCCACAATTAAGGTCTACCTGGTCAGGGTGTTGTCTGTTAGATGGCATGCTGAGCTGAGCAGGTCAAGCGGGAAAGTATAGAACAGGAGTAGGCAGCCTGGTGAAAGTAACGTGAAGCTGGCAACAAAGAAAAAATCATGCAGCATGCAAAGATGCAAGAACTTTACCTAGTGAGTATGAAAGAGTACAGAGCCAAGGCATCAGCAAGAGAAGATTTAAAGAACAACCAAGAGGACTGTCTGGTAACTGTTCCTACGTTTGTAGATACTGTGAGATATTATTGCACAGTTGGTATTGTTTATGTTGTGATCATAACTCACTTTAGCTTTGCGTCAAGTCTTTAACTCTTTCAGTGTACTGCCATAGCTGTAATATTCAAAAGTATGACAGGAACATAGAAGGTTTGACGAGTCAGACTGATATGCAAAGTAGGAAAGAAAGAAGTTGAAACATATTTCCTCAATACTAGTCTTCTCTCTTCACATTTAATGTGTCTAGAATTGGAATATATTTTACAGTGATATTTTCTTAAAAACCTGCCAGCCATCAGGGGGTGGGGAATATGCTGTCATTGTCTGCTCATGTGCAAACCTGTATTTAGAAGGAATCTGTTCAGCTTTATTGGCTGTTGCATTTTAAGTTAAATGGGGATCTTGTTTATGTGAAGTGAAAGCCTTTCACTAAAAGCATTGAACATCTATCTGTCAAAAGCTCCCAGCTGGCTTTTAAGAAAAGTAATTTTTGATTTACTAAAATTCTGTGATTTTACACAAATAGAAAGTACAGGAAAAATACTAGTATTCCTCAATATGCCTAGAAATTCTCTTGTCAAGCCTTAAGATGCTAAAAAGGTCAAGGTTTGAGCATGAACTATGAAATGCAGTGGGTCACCGTGGTATTACCCATAATTGAAAATAGCCTAACATCATGCAGACTTCTTAGACATGAGACATGCAGAGGATTTACTCTCAAATTCTGAATTTGCTGCTGAAAGAACAAAAAAGTACATGTAATTATATGGATAAATGAATGTTTTTATTGGCAAGTTAAAATAAATTATCTTCACTTAATATAGATTTCCTCCCTTTGAAAGCTACTGTAAAATGGATGAGGTGTCTCAAAATTCCTGGCAACTTATAACTGAGGGATTCATCTATTTTTTCTGTGCTGCTCAAAGATTGCTAGTTGTGACTCAAGGATCTGTTTTTCGAATACGTGGGTCCAGAAAAATGTGGTTGAATTAAACACGCCCAGGTCCAATTGAATTGCTTAACAGATTATTTTATTCTTTTCATCCTCTAAAACTTTCAGGACATGATTAGTTAATACACATTGTAAATTGAAGTTTCTGCTACCATATTTTAAAAATTATCTTTTTAGAAAAAGTTTTATGAGAAGTTTCCATCTGGAAGTCTATTGAAAACAACTGGTGACGATTAAATGAGTTTCCTTGCCACTTTAGGAATTCTTTTTAAACTCTCATAGAGATTAGGAATTAATAGAGATTGAAACAAGAAGAAATCTCTAACATCTCTTAAACCTTTAGAGATTTAAGAAATCTCTAAAACCTTTGAATAATCTGGCTCTGAAAAAATTGAAAACTGTGTGCTTTGAGCTAGTGATAACTGAGATGGCAGGATCATTGGCAAGGCAAATAGTAAGTGCAGCCAGCCATGTACTGGTCCCAACGTACTCTTGCTTTTCTTCTAGTATCAATTGACCTGACTAAGAATATTTAGGTAATCTTTAGATCATTGCCATAGTATTGGGACTTTTCATCTTAGTATCGCTCGTTTAATTGAATTCCATAGGCTACCTAGAATTTGTGTTCTATGTCAACAATACATAGCTTTCATAGATCTTTCATGTTCTTGTTTTATGAATAATTATGTCACGATATGTTAATGTCAGTATGATCTTTTGTAAAGCAAAACTTCATTATGTAAAGATGTTTAATTTTTTAAAAGTAATTGAATACCTTTGTTTATTAGGACTCTAGTAAAAAGCAGCATGGAGTATTGTAGCTTGATACTAACAGATCGGATTCAGTTCCTTTGATCTGCGTTTTTCCACAGGGATGGATCTTAAAATAGTCCCCATATCAGGCTAAGATATTGCAACTTGTCACTTTCGCCACCTTTGCCACCAACTGCCCGTTATTGTTCATGGGGAGCCACATGCAAGCATGACTAGATTTTATCATCTTTATCATTGTTATTATGGCCCATAAATTAAGAGAGCACGTTAAAAGCATTTCCTACAATCATATACTACTTTGCGATTATAATTGCTGGTATTAAATTTAGCTTTTTTTTTACCTCTGGCATTTTATATCAATATTGCATAGATAAATGATAATTTCCTTTCAGGGAGAAATAGTTCACCCAACACAATAGGTAGAATAGACAAACAAATAATAATTTAAATTACTTACTTTAGAAAGAGCTTATATAAAGGATGAGTTTTCATTAAAAAAGAGACTTGGTGTTTTTAAAATCAATGTTTACTCACTATAGTTATAAAATTAAAAAATGTAGTTCTTACCAAAAAAAAGAGACTTGGTAGAAAAACCCAGAATCTCTAGCTCTATTTGTTGTATTGGATAGTTGGCAAGTCAGATATATTTCCAAATATTAATAATGCAGTAAAGTGCTTCAGTGATAAAGGAAAGCACTTCCCTCTTGAAATACATTTTATCTTGGTATATTACTGATTCTGTTGTTATGGGTGAACTGTGTTTTTGATATACACTGCTTAATTCTTTAATTGAAAAAATCAAAATAGAAACTGCCAAAGGGAGAATTGAGTATAAGTTGATGAGTATAAGTTTTTCATGGCATGAAAAATGAAGAATATGAATGGATGAGGGAATATTTTTTAAAGGATGACTTCATTATTACCATGATTTTCACCAAAAAGGCATTCATAGGTATCAAAAATGAGACTAAAGGGAACTTTAGATCCAAACGTGACACCCAATAAGCACTATTCAAAAATATGGAGGTGGACTTTCTCATGAACATAAGGTGTTTTAGAGGTTCTGGTTTTTTAGAAATGACATAGAAATTATGACACTTCCCCTAGAAAATCATGACAGAGTGAATTATTATGGAATGATTAAAATGACTGGCCTATATTCTGAGATCTAGTGTTGCTTGACTAGAAAGAGGAAAGTAGCAAAGAAATGGTTTATTATGAGAAAAAATAATATAATTTTTAAAAAGCATTCAAGTCTTGATATATCATGCAATTAATCTTATCCAACTGACTTATGATTTAGCATCATGATTTAAATTGGCAAACTAACATTTCATTGCTTTCATTTGAAAAGCTGACCATGTTCATGGGCAACTTTGCTTTTTTTAATGTGAGTTTCCTAGAAATATTTTGTAGCCTAAAACAACAATTTCACCTGAATTTTTATTTATTTATAATTTCTTAACATGAAAGAAAACATAAAAACCAAATACAAGATAGTTACCTTTTTTAAGGCACCAAAAGAGCTGATTAGCCTGGTGTTAAATAAACAGCTATAATTTGGGACATGGCAGGAGATCTTTGAGCCAAAAATGTCCACTCTAAGGCATGAGTGATCTAGAGTCATAATTTATCCTCGAAGGATAATCTCGTGGGGACATTGTTCTTCAGAACTTTGGCAGTGGTTCTGGTTGTTCTATTGTCCTTCTCTGTAATGAGGCTACATGGAGGACTCTCATCACTTAAAAATTCTCTCTGAGTATCAAATAAAGGTTATGAATTCTGTGTACAGAAAATGTGAACACTTACACAAACATTTGCATGAAGTTTCAAGATGTTCACAGATTCCAAAGCTTCTGTGTACCTGGTCTTAGGTTAAGAAACTATTTTGCAATGTCACATGTGCTATGAGCTTGCTGTGAGCACAGCCTTTTCCCTGCCACTGAAGTCTACATAATGCGAGTAGGTATGATGCTTGCTGGAGGATAAAACAGCAGAGGAGAGGAGCTTTGTCCGCCAGTAGTAAACCCCAGAAGGATACACACCAGCACACAAAAGGAATGAACAAACCCTAGGTATTAGACAGTCTGTCATCACTGACAGCCTCAAAGAAGTCAAATTTAAAATTTGTTTCATGTTCAAATTTTAGCTCTTGATTTTCTGGTAGATTTGATAGACAAATGCACTTCACATAAGTAATTACAGAAGAATTTATACTTTTCCTCTTTCGAATGGTTAAAAAATATGTCTTTATGACATTCCAAGTAACCCTCGTAGCAAAAAATAAAAAGTGGATACAAAAGAGAATATGGCTGATTTCCAAGCTTTTCTGCAAAGAATAGTGCAGTGGTGAAGAACAATTAGGCACAGCAGTTAAATCTTTTTGCTTAGTTTTTTTTTTTTTTTTTTTACAGTTAGGGAATGCATTCGTCATATAAAGTCTTACTGTCAAATTGATCCCAAAAGCTTACACTGAAGACCTTTTATGAAGCTGATGGGTGAAAATTATGAGTCAAGCACCAAGATGAATGCAAGAGTGAAAAGCTTTCTCCCCCTTGGGGAAAAGTCACATTTTTTTAGAGTGTCAAAGTTTTAAAATATTACTAAAAAAATTAAGCATAATGTAAGAGAGATAAGTTAGTCAAATTTGTGTGAGGTAAATATTCTAAAAGTTGAAGAATGAACTTCTGCTTCCAATCAACATGAAACAACAGGGACTAGATTTACTCTCCTGCCTGAAACAAATAAAAAACTGAATAAAACATATGAATCATTGGTTTTCAAGAAATTGGTCATCAAGAAATGAGTGGCAGTGATCCTAAGGAACAGGAAACAAATGAGATGAGCACCAGAAGCTTGCCCCAGCTTCTTGTCAGTTTCTAGGTCGTGGTGCAGACTGGGGGAATCCAGGCGCAGATGCACAGTCTCCCTGAGTTCAAGAAGCATAGCTGGAAGCCAGTGCTGCTTGAATTTGCAGGGCAGGGAGGAGAGAACTGAATAAAGGGAGAGAGCCCACACATACTAACAAAGTTCACTCAAGAAATAGATCACCTTAATGGTCCATATATCGATTAAAGAAGTTGAATTTTTAGCTAAAAATATTTCTACAAAGAAAACTCCAAGTCCAGATGGTTCTATTGGTGAATTCTACCCAAATGTTTAAAGAAGATAATAATTTTACTAAAATTCTGCCATAAAATTAAAGAGGAAAAAATACTTCCCAACTCATCCTATGAGACCAGCTTTACTCACATACAAAACCAGGCCACGACTTCACAGGAAGAAAACTACAGACTAATATTTTTCCTAAACATAGATGCAAAAATTCTTAAAAAAAATGTTACCAATTTTAATCAAAAAGTGGATTTCAAGTGGAGTTTTCTCAGGAATGCAAGGTTAGTTTAACATTTGAAAAATCTATCAATGTAATTCATCATATTAACAGACTAAAAAGGAAATATGATCATCTCAGCTGATACAGCAAAAGCACTGAACAAAATCCATATGCATTCCTGATAAAAACTCTCAGCGAACTAGGAAAAGAAGGGAACTTTCTCAAACAGATAAAGGACATTTATGAAAAGCCCACAGCTAACATCAGACAATGGTGAAAGAGTGAACGTTTTCCCCCTAATGTCAGCAACAATGCTAATATGTCTGCTTTCACCATCTCTACTCAACATTTTACTGGAGGCTAGGGCAAGAAAAAGAAACAAAAGTTATGGAGATTAAGAAGAAAGTAAAAGTACCATTATTCACAGGCAACATGATTTTCCTATATGGAAAATTTTATGGAATCACATAAAAGCTATTAGAACTACTAGAGTTTAGTGAGTTTGAAGAAAATAAGATCATTACACAAAATCCAATCATTTTTCTATATACTGGCAATGAACAATTGGAAATTGAAAAGATATTTTGACAAAGAAGCAAGGGAATTCAGTGGAGAAAGGGTTATCTTTTCAGCAAATGGCACTAGAACATTTGGATGTGCGTGTGCAAAAAAATAAACTTTGATCCATATTTCACATCATATACAAAAATTAACTCAAAATGGATCATAGAACTTAATGTAAAACGTAAAACTGTAAAACTTCTAGAAGAAACGTGCTAGAAAATCTTGGGTTAGGCAAAGATTTTGTAGATATGATTCCAAAAGCATCGCCCATGACAGAAAAACTTAATAAATTGAGCCTCATCAAAATAGAAAATTGCTCTTCAAAAGACACTGTTAAGAAAATGAAGAAACAAGCTACAGATTAGGAGAAAATATTTGCAAGTAATAATTATATCTGATAAAGAATTTCTATCCAGGTATCTGAAAATACCTCTCAGATCTCAATAAATAAGAAAACAAATAATGCAATTTTAAAAATGGCCAAAAGATTTCAACACACCTTTTGCCAAAAATGATATAAGAATAGCAAATAAATACATGAAATGATGGTCAACATCATTAGTCTTTAGGGAAATGTAAATTAAAAACACAAGAGACCACTCTAAGCCTATTCAAAAGGCTAAAATTAAAAAGAATGACCATACCAAGTTGTTGAGGATGTGGAGCAACTGAAATTCTCATACATTGCTTGTGGAATGTAAAATGGCTTGACCACTTTAGAAAACAGTTTGGCAGTTTCTTAAAAATTTATTTATATATCTCCCAAATGATCCAACCATTTCACTTCTAGGTATTTATTCAAAGGGAAAGCAAATACATGTTCATATAAAAACTTGTACACAAATGTTCTAGAAGCTTCTTTTTTTGTAATACCTACACTACGAATGACCCAAATGTCTATCATCAGGTAAACAGATACACAGATTTGTAGCCCATATAATAGACTACAAATCAACAATAAAAAGGAGTGAACTATTGATAAATGGAACAACTTGGATACATCTTGAAATAATTATGTTGAATGTGAGAAACCAGACAAAAAAAGTACATACTGTATGATTCTATTCATATAAAATTCTAGAAAATGCAATTTACAACGATAGAAAGCAAATTGTTGGTTACATGAGGATATATAGGATGGGGAAAGCAAGGGAGGGGGATTACCAAGGGACATGAATCTTTTTGAAGTGGTGTATATATAAGTCAAAACTTATCAAATTATGCTTTAAATATGTGCAATTTGTTTTAAATTATACTTCAATAAAATGTTGAAAAAAACTGGAATACTGAAAATCGAATTCAAGTTCATTGTTGAGTCATGGAAAACTAGAGAACAGGTCAATTTACGAAAGTATATAAGATTACCCATCAAACTGTTATACTGAAATCTGTTAGAATAAAAAAGTTTATTTTGAATATGTGAAGTACATCCAATAGAGTTATCATGAATGTTGGATGAAAGTGAGGAATCTTTCAAGTTGATGGTATACCAATTAGACTAAATATATTTTACGTATTTATTGATGTAAAAAAATATATATACATACACACATATATAGTGTGTGTATACATATAGATAGTTTGTGGATACTATAGATGCATTATTTTCATAAGCTAATGTTGAGTTTTTATATCTCATTTATTGCTTCACTTCCCTCTGCTATCCCTAACATATGAGAACAGCAATAACCTGGGAAAATACATTATTTATCACAATTCAGTCCATCATGTATCATGTTTATGAAACATTTTAGTTTTAGTCATTATTGATAGGATGCCTCATTTTATGTGCTGGGCCGGCACAAGACTCCAGTTCTAGAGATTGCTCGTTACCAGTGAAGTGGTGAGAAACAGGGAATCAGTCCCTACATCTTTTCACATTACTAAAGGCCATTACAGCAGTTACTTTTATCCAGTACAACAAGCCTGGCTATGAAGAAAAAATTACAAAGCATACTAAAAGGCAAAAAACATAATTTGAAGAGACAGAGCAAGCACTAAAACCAGACATGGCAGGTATGTTGGAATTATCAAACCAGAAGTTTTAAATAACAATGATTAGTATGCTAAGGGCTCGAATGGATAAAGTAGACAGAATGCAAGAACAGATGGGCAATGAGATAGAACAGTGAGCAGAGAGATAGAAATTTGGTCCTAAGAAAGATTCCGAAAGAAATGCTAGAGATACAAAAAAAAATACTATAACAGAAATAAACAACATATTCTCGGGTTTATTAGTAGACTGGATATCGCTGAGGAGAAAGTCTCCGAGCTTGAGGATATATCAATATAAATTTCAAAAACTGAAAAGCAAGGAGAATAAAGACTGAGAAAAACATAATAGACTATCTAAGGACTGTGGGATGACTACGAAAGGTGTGACATATGCATAACTCAAACACCAGAGGAGAAGAAAGAGAGAAAGAAACAGAATAAATATTTGAAACAATAATGACTGAGAATTTCTCTCAAATTAATGTCAGACACCAATCCACAGATCCAAGAATTTCAGAGAACACCAAGCAGGAAAAATATCAAAAAAACTATGCCTAGGCATATCATTTTCAAACTACAGAAAAATCAAAGATAAACAAAAAATTCTACAAGAAGCCAAAGGGAAAAAAATCTTACCTATAGAGGAAAGAAGATAATAATTACATTTGACTTCTTCTCAGAAATCATGCAAATAAGAAGAGAGTACAGTGAAATATTTAAAGTATTAAGAGAAAAAAAATGCAACCTAGAATTCTCTACCCTGTGGAATTATCTTTCGAAAGGAAAGAAGAAATTAAGACTTTTTCAGACAAACTGATACTGAGGGTATTTGTTGCCAGTATACCTGCCTTGCAATGAATGTTAAAAGAAGGATTTTAGAGAGGAAGAAAATAAAATAGGTTAGAAACTTGGATCTACATAAAGAAAAAGAGAGGAGTGAAGAAGGAATAAATGAAGATAGAATAAAAGCTTTTGTTTTTTTTGTTCTTAATTGATTTAACAGATAACAGTTTGTTCAACATAATAATAGCCACAATGTATTTTATTGTGTATGCTTAAAGACTGGAAGACAAATACAAGAATAAAGAACAAGGGCAACAAATAGAAGACAGTAACAAATATGGTAGATATTAATCCAACTATATCAAAAATCACTTTGAATGTGAATGGTCTAAACACACCAATTAAAAGACAGAGATTGTCATAGTGGATCAAGAAACAAGACCTAACTATATGTTGTTCACTTTAAATATAAAGACACACATAGATTAAAAGTAAATGGATGGAGAAAAATATACCATGCTAACAAAGCAAGGAAAGTAATCAGAGATAAAGATAGGCATTACATACTGACAAAGGGATCAATTCCTCAAGAAGACAGAGAATCTTTAGCATATTCACCTAACAACAGAGTGTCAAATTATGTGAGGCAAAAAGTGATAGAACTTCAAGGAGAAATAAATGAATCCACTATCATAATTGGAGACTTCAACACCCCTCTATTAGAAATGGACATATCCAGCAGGCAGAAAATCAGAAGGACATAGATGAACTTACTATCAGCAACAATCAGTTGGGTATAATTGATATCTAAAGACTAGTTCATCCAACAACAGCAGAATTCACATTCTTCTCAAGCTCACACAGAATGTTCACCAAGTCAGACCATATTCTGGACAATAAAACACACCTTAACAATTTAAAACAATAGAAATCAAACAGTATCTGCTCTCAGACCACAATGGAAGTAAGTAGAAATCAATAACAGCAAGATAAATGGAAAGTCCCCAAAATATGTGGAGATTAAACAACACATTTATAAATAACATACAGGTCAAAGAAGAAATCTTAAGATAAATTTTTAAATACTTTGAACTAATTAAAAATGAAAACACACCGTGAAAAACTTGTGAGATGCAGTGAAAGCAGTACTTAGAGGAAAATTTATATCATTAAATGCATGTATTAGAAAAGAAAAAAGAACCAAAATCAATAATCTAAGTTTCCACCTTAGGAAAAAAGAAAAAGAAAAGTAAATTAAGTCCTAAGTAAGCAGAAGAAAAGAAATAATAAGAATTAGAGCAGAAATCAGAGAAGCTGAAAACAGGAGATCAACAGACAAAAACAACGAAACCAAAAGTTGTTTCTTTGAAAAGATCAATGGTTCGAAATAAGTTCACTGGTGCTCTATCAAACATTTAAGGAAGAAATGATACCAATTCTCTACAATCTTTTCAGAGAATAGATGCAGAGAGAATACTTCCTAACTCATCCTATGAGGCCAATATAATCCTAATACCATAACCAGACAAAGACATTACAAGAAAATAAATCTACAGACCAAATCTCTCATGAATTTAGACACAAAAATCTTCAAGAAAATATTATTTCCAGCAATGAACAAGTGGATTTTTAATTGTAATGAAATTATCAATTAAAAATTGATAATTCTAGCCAGATTAACAAAGAAAAAAAGAGATAACACAAATTCTAAATAAGAGATGAAAGAGAAGATATCACTACAGATCCCATGAACACTAAAAGTATAACAGAGGAATTCTATGAACAACTCTACGCTCCCAACTTTGACAAACTAGATGAAATGGACCAATTCCTTGAAAAACACAATTTGCCAAAATTCACACAAGAAGAAATAGACAATCTGAACAGGCCTGTATCTAGTAAAGAAATTGAATCCATAATTAATAACTTTCCAAAACAGAAAACATCATGCCGAAATAAGTTCACTGGTGAGCTCTATCAAACATTTAAGGAAGAAATGATACCAATTCTCTACAATCTTCTCAGAGAATAGATGCAGAGAGAATACTTCCTAACTCATCCTATGAGGCCAATATAATCCTAATACCATAACCAGACAAAGACATTACAAGAAAATAAATCTACAGACCAAATCTCTCATGAATTTAGACACAAAAATCTTCAAGAAAATATTATTTCCAGCAATGAACAAGTGGAATTTGAGATTAAAAACACAATATCATTTCCATAGCCCCCAAACCACAAAATGTGTAGGTATAAATCTAACAAAATATGTATACAATCAATACAAGGAAAACTACAAAATTCTGATGAATAAAATCAGAGAATAACTAAAGAAATGGAGAGAGATTTCATGTTCATGGATAAGAAGACTCAATATTGTCAAGATGTCAGTTCTTCCCAACTTGATCTATAGATTCAATGCAATCCTAATTGAAATCCCAGCACTTATTTTGTGAATATTGACAAACTCTAAAATTCTAAAGCTTCTGTGGAGAGGCAAAAGACCCAGAACAGCCAACACAGTATTGAAGGAGAAGAATGAAGTTGGAGAATTAATACTGCCCACCTTCAAGATTTACTGTAAAGCTACAGTAATCAAGACAGTGTGGTATTGAGGAAAGAATAGACAAATAGACCAATGGAACAGAATAGAGAGCCCAGAAATAGAACCCCAGAAATGTAGTCAACTGATCTTTGACATAGGAGCAAATGCAATACAGTGGACCAAAGATAGTTTTTTTCAACAAATGGTACTGGAACAACTGGATATTCACACACACACAAAAAGAATATAGATACAGACTTTACACCCTCCATAAAAATTAATTCAAAATGGATCATAGATCTAAATGTAAAATGCAAAACTATAAAACCCCTAGAAGATAACATAGGATGAAATCTAGATGACCTTGGGTATGGTGATGACTTTTTAGCTACAACATCAAAGGAACGATCCATGAAAGAAATAATTGATAAGATGGACTTCATTACAATTAAAAACTTCCACTCTGTGAAAGACAATGTCAGGAGAATGAGAAGACAAGCCAAGGGCTGCGAGAAAATATTTACAAAACACACATCTGATAAAGGATTCTTACCCAAAATATACAAAAAACTCTTAAAACTTAATAAGAAAACAAACGACCCAATTAAGAAATGGGCTAAAGACCTTGACAGATACCTCACCAAAAAAGATATACAGATGGCAAATAAGCATATGAAAAGATGCTTAACACCATAAGTCATCAGGGAAATGCAAATTAAAATGAGATACCACTATACATCTATTAACATGGCCAAAATCCAGAACACTGACAACACCAAATGCTGGAGAGGATGTGGAGAAACAGCAACTCTCACTCATTGCTTTTGAGAATGCACAACGGTACAGCCACTTTGGAAGACAGTTTGAAGGTTTCACAAAACTAAATGTACTCTTACTATATGATCCAGTAATTGCACTTCTTGGTATTTATCCAAAGGAGTTGAAACCTTATGGCCACATAAAACACATGGGTGTTTATAGCAGCTTTATTCATAATTGTCAAAACTTGGAAGCCACCAAGATGTCCTTCAGTAGATGAATGGAAATGAAGTGTAATACATCCAGGTAATGGAATATTACTCAGTGCTAAAAAGAAATGAACTATCAAGCCATGAAAAGACACAGAGGAATGTTAAATCCATATTATTAAGTGAAAGAAGCCAATCTGTAAAGGCTACATACTATATGATTCCAACTGTATGACCTTCTAGAAAAGGCAAAACTATGGAGACAGTAAAAAGATGAGTGGTTTCCAGTGGTTGGGGGTGGGGTTAAGGATGAACAGGCAGAGCACAGATTTTTAGGATGGTGAAAACACTCTGTATACTATAGTAATGGACATATGTCATTACACACTTGTCAAACCCATAGAATATATAACACCAAGAGTGAACACTAATGTAAACTATGGACTTCGGAAGATTATGTGTCTAGATAGGTTCAACAATTGTAACAAATGTACTCTCCTAGTGGGGATTTTGATGAGGGAGGCTATGCATAATGAGGGTAAGGGGTATATGGCAAATCTCTGTACGTTCCTCTTAGTTTTGCTATAAATTTAAAACTTCTCTAAAAAAGTCTTTCAAAAACAAAAACTATATCTGGTCATGTAGAGTCCCAAGCATATCTCAACTTCCGGTGTGATAAGAATAGTGAAAAAATGCAGATGATTGTTGAAGCAATCATTAACATTAGTTGACCAGCTATTAATTAAGGTGGCCCTTCTAACCAGCTATTAAGTGGTGATGTTATTTATAGTCCTTTTGCACACAGGTGACAGAAATCAAACAGGATCTATATTAAGCAAACAGAGAATTTATTGTATAGATATGGGGTTTTATCACCCAAGCTGAGAGTGGGAACTTAGCATTGAGCAGAACAAGGGACTGGACAGCTTCTGCTCTGGCACCTTTCACATGGAGGAAAATTGAGTAAGTAGTAGACATGATCAAACAACTGGTTCATTCATGTAAAGAGACGGTTTGACTGTTCAGATGGACCATTCTGTTCTTGGATCAAAGCAAAGATTTTTCTCTTTTTAATAGTTATAACAACAATTAGATAAAACTGTCACTTTATCATATGATACCACATTTAATTCTTATAACAACACTGAAAAGTATGTGCTATCACTTCCATTTTACAGATGAGGAGAACATCACTTACAGAAGTTAGATGACTTACCTCTAGGCAAGGAGCCGGAGAGTAACAATGTTAAGGTTTAAATTCTTTCTGATCCCAAATCGATGTTAATTTTATCATTCTATATTGTCATGAAACAGTACTATAAGTAAATTTCAGTTTGGAAATTCTGAAATATTAATTATCATCTGTATCCGTTGTCAATTTTATGCATCTTACATCTTGCCCAAGTTTGGGGGACTTGGGATTGTTAAGTTAAAGAAATATACACTCAAGGGCACTATGGATATAGGGAACTTGGGGTTAGCCAGTCTTGATATACAAACTATGTTCTCTCAAAGATTTTTGAATCTCTTCAAGTACATCCTGAAAGTACCACTTAGAGTAAACATTGCAAATACCTAACAGACAGGGATTTGGTTTTGTGAAAAAAGAGAGAGACATTAGAAAACGCCATTTTTAGTCAAGATAATATAGCAGAGTCAGCGTTCTGTTCTTGAGAGTGATGTCAAGAGAGATTTGTGGAAAGGCATACTAGGCTCCATAATGTTACCTACAAAGAGTTAGAGAAGTATTCTGAAACATCCCTTATTTCTTAATGGACTTAACTTTTATGTATTAAGAACTTTTATTTTAAATCTTTTGAACCAATAATATTACTTTGTCTTCTCTTGGAAATAGCAAATACATGTTGGGGGTACACTAGGATTTTATTGGTCCTAAATCTCTCCTCTTTCAAGCTTTAAGAAGAGCTTATAGGATACAATATTACCTATATAGTATACTTGCCAGAAATCTTTATTTTTTAAATCTAATCATGAGGAAACAATCAGGGAAATTCAAATTAAGAAACATTCTGCAAAATAATTTGCCTGGACTCGTGAAAACAATTAATGTCCTGAAAGATTTAAAAGGCTGGACGGCTGTTCTAGATTAAGGGAGAGTAGAGTCACGCCAATGCAATGTGAGATATTTGATTGGACTATGGATCAACAAAAGAATGGAAGGAAGGAAGGAAAGAAAGAAGGGTGAGCTATAAGGGACTGTATTGGAACAACTGGAAAAATCTGGATATGGAGTATTTGTTAGAGAATGGTGTTAATGTTCAGTTTCCTAAGTGTGATAATAGATAGTGAGCCTGTAGGAAATACTCGTCCTCTTGGGAGACACACTCTGAAGAATTCAGGGGTTAACAAGAACAACAAGGTTCTTGCTGGCTCTGGAGTTCTAGATTTTGATGAATGTTTGTGTTCATCCTACCCATTTGCATCCTGACTTTATTATATTATATCCTTTTTCAGCTTTGAAAGGTATTAATATTTTTAGTCCATTTTCTGGCAGCCAATTTTTCAAATCTTTACGTCATTTTAATTACCTTTCTCTAGATGGTTTCTAGCCTTACGGCTTTATGGAGGCTTGAGGTGTGGTAACTAGGACCACAAAATATTTCTAATGCAGATGTACAGTATCATGGAATAATGCTTTATATTTCCAGTACTCTTCCTTGAAGCACTTTGCATTATTGTGTGCACATTTGCAATTTTTGTAACAAAAGCTTTTTTTTTGAGGAAGATTAGCCCTGAGCTAACTACTGCCAATCCTCCTCTTTTCACTGAGGAAGACTGGCCCTGAACTAACATCCGTGCCCATCTTCCTCTACTTTGTATGTGTGACGCCTACCACAGCATGGCTTTTGCCAAGTGGTGCCATGTCCGCACCCGGGATCTGAACCAGTGAACCCCAGGCCACTGAAGCGGAAGGTGCACACTTAACTGCTGTGCCACCAGGCCAGCCCCAACTAAAGCTTTTCAGGACAATCTTTTACAGGGAATACTCTAAAATGACTGTAGATCCCTTGTCTAGCAGTTCATCTTAGGATCCTGCCATTTGATATCATTGGCATGGCTCTTTTCTCCTCATAAAAGCTTGCTATCAACTGAAACTAAGTAAATCTTACTGTGTATTTGTATGCCCCGTCACATTCCAAAACACGAACGACTGGCTCCAGCATTGACTCTGGGGCATCAGCTATCAGCTTCTGCTCTTCAGAACTTACTAAATTCTTCTCTTGCTAGTCTTCATTTCCTCTTTACTAAATTTTGCTCATGTATAGTTTAAATAAAACATTGATATTATGTGCATATGTACCTTATGTCTTATGTGCATACCTACTCATACACCTAGGCGTGCTTTGGGTAGAAAAGGAGTAACAAATAAGAGTGTGAATCCATATAAGAGCACAGGCTGGCATGTAGTAACAAGACCATGGGTTTTGGAACAAGACCAATGTCCCCTGAATCCCAGTTCTGGCCTTTACTGGTTTCTGACCATGGTTGAACCATGGAAACTCTCTGGGCGTTTAGGGCCTTCCAAGCTGGTCGTAAAGAGAATGCCTTATGCTTAAAGCAGGTCTTCAGTCAATATTAGGCCTCCCTTTCTTCTTCCACCTGAGAAAGTATAAAAATAGTAATAACTAACATGTAGTAAGCCCTTATTTTGTAGCTAGGCTGTGAATGAAAATGTGTTTGTGTGTATTAACAGAACAAGCGTCAGGAGACTGACTGGCTCAGAGTAAGGGCTCTGGAAACAGCCTTCCTGCGTTCAATTCCTGAGTTTACTAATAACTAGCTGCCTCACTCATGACAAGTGACTTCACTACTCCATGACTCAGTTCTCTCGTCTTTAAAGTGGGGTGGTACTAACAGTATTTTCCTCATGGGGGCCTTGTGAGGATAAAATGAGATAATATTTGTTAAACACTTAGAACAGTGTCTGACATGTACTAAGCACTTGATATCTGTTAGTTTTTATTACAAACAGTATTATTATCTCCTTCAGTCATTGCAGTAGCCCAGCAAGTTAGGTAAAATCACTATTCTTACATTACTTGTAGGAAAATGATGATAAGTGAGGAGAAATAATTTGCCCAAGGACACTCAGTAAAAACAGAACTAGACTTGATTCTTGTCTATCTATGTTATTAACTACTAAAATTTCTCCTTATTTTTCTCCAAGCCAATTTCTTATGGGGATTGCTTAAATAGTCTGGTGTGAGAACTTGTAAAAAAGCATTTTAAAGTTTAAATATGAATTTTCTCTCCAAATCTCCTTAGTCATGCTTATTTATCCCCTCAAACAACTCTAGTGAAACCAACACACATCATTTCTCTTGCAGAAATCATGTTGACTTCTCCATGCTAAATTATTCTCTTTTGGCAATTCAGCTATCCTACCCTTTCACCAATAACCTCAGAAAGATTGCAAGGCTGACTGAAATTTGAAAAGGAGGGTATGAGTTTGGACAAATCATTTAACCTCTTTGAAAGGGGACTTGAACTAGATAATCTCTAGGGTCCTTTCCAGCTCTAACATCCTGTGATCCTATGTGTGGAATCGCCATGTTTATGGCTGCAATGACCCAGATCCTCTTTTCCACGTGCTATAGGGGCCCTGTTGATGCACCATTCTATTTATTTGACATCCTATTTACATGTATATTTGTTTTCCCTCTGATTCTTTAGGGCACAAGATATAAGACAGAGATAAAAGACACATAAGAAAAATCTACTAAAAAAGACATGTTAAAGTGCAAAGGGAATTTGAGGGAGGAAAAAGGGGTTAGGCTTTCTATTCTTGGTCATTATTTTGGTATTTTGTGACCTTCTTTTAGTGACCGTATGATCCTTTCATTTTATATTCAAATAATACCGTAATGAAGGGTCTGAAAGGACAGACTGATATTCAAATGTCACATGATATTCTGTTGTTTCTTTTAAATACAACACATACTTTGTTTCCTTCCTTTCAATAGGAAAACTATCAATGGTTCCATGTGCCCCTGTTAGGCCTATAAAATTCTGGCAAACTGGGATCATTGTTAAGAACCTCATCCTAATATACCTCCAGAAATGGCCATAGTTTATCTAATAAACCTATTCCAAGTAAAAAATACATTGAATTTATTAAGCGCCTATTGTATATTTTGAATTGTTGCATCTACTGGGGATACAGAAATACACAATCTAGAAACTGTTCTAAAAAAATCTCTTAGTGAGTCAGAATAATACAAAACTCTAATATCCCGTAAAGCTGTGCTATCATAGAGACTACAGAAGATGTTCTGGAAGCGCAGAGGATGAACACCCAGCTGTTTGTTTCCTAGGAGGAAAGGCATACAGGGTTTCTCAAAGAAACGATAGATGATTGGTGTCTTGAAAACTGGATGAGAATTGGTCTGGTTTTGAGGTGAAGACTGAGGGACTAAATAAACAAATCAGTCAGTCAATGAAAGAACTACGCTAGCTGGAATCTGCCTCGACTACATACCAAATTACTTACAGGGGTAATGATGAGATTTACTTTAAAAAAATTTAAGCAAGAAAGGCAGTGGTTAGGGAGGATAGACAAAATAAGATTGTCCAAATGTGGATAATTATGAATGCTAGGAGTCTAGTACCTGGAGGATCCTATTTCTATTTTCCTTACTTTTTTGAATGTTTGATATTTTTTCATAATAAAGAGGTTTTAAAAATTGTTCCTGAGTTAAGGTGACTTGATTTCTACACTTCAAATATTAATGTGTTGAAGTACAAATATCTTGGTTAAAAAGAACTAAACTTCTAAAGAATAATATACGTTTGTAACTTAAAAAAACTAAAAGGAAAAGAAAACCTTGAATACTATAAAAATTGTTGGAGTCTTAACGAAACTCTTGACTCTAGGTTTGTAAGTTTTCAATCTAATTGTGGCTAGAGAACTTCTTGACTCAAACCTCTTCATAGTTTATATTATAAAATTGAAACTAATTTATTAGAAATTAGTTGTTAATTTTTTTTAAAATATGGAAATCATACCCTCATTCCAAAAAGTGTTTTGAAAAAATTGTTTTTACATTAATCTATATCATACTCAATTATTTCATAAAATTTTATGTTATTTTTCAGTTACTAAAAATAACTTGGTGGAATATATTCCTGCTAGTATTTGTAAAATATAAACATTTTGTACTAAAAGCAACTAGGTTAAGACACAAAAACATAGTCTACATGTGTAAGCACATCATTGTTTCTATTTCAGGAATGTGACTTCTTTGTAGTTAAATTTGAATGGCACATATAACCATTGATCCATATCTCTTGCACTCCATCCAATAAATTGAGTTATTGCTGCTAAATAAAGTCAGATTTTAATAATTGACAATTTCTGGAGACTGGCCAGACTATCACCGAACCCTTCACTCCCCAGGTGTAGCCATTAGAGGGGGCCTCAGCTGCTTTGATTAACTCTCATATCTACCGTCAGCCTCTGATGAGCTGGGCATCTCTGTGTGCTGGACCAACGTACACAATGAGTGTCAAACTGCAAACCAGTGTTTAAATGATGGTGCTTCAGCTGATGCACAGAGAGAAAGCAGGAATGCTGCACCGAGCATACCATAGAAGTAGAAACAGCATATGGAGACAAGAGATAGATGTTAAAGGTTGACTTTGGGTCCTTATGTCACCTCTAGTAATTTTATGCAAGAAAATTAAAAGCAGCAAGCAGCTTCACAGAAGTAGTACAGGTCACCAGAACTTGTGACAGAAGTTCTTATTTATTTTTCTTTTTAACAATTTAAAAATAAATTTTCACTAAAATATTCTCCTAGTCATAAAAAGGAAAAAGAAGGGGCCATATGAGAAACTGGCTAATTGAAAGGGAAAATGATGTTTGTAATTATTATTCTAATAGAAAAATGTTATGTTAATAGACAGTAGGGAAAAATAGCTTATTATTGTGCCACGTAAATTTGCCATTGCGTGTTCATCAAGGATTCCCTTTTAAACAATTTTTTTAGGTGTGATGGAATCTGGATCTGAAAATGCAGAGTTGCCCACCTTAAATAACTCAAAGAGGTCAAGTTAAGCAATAGTGATCCTAGAGTAGTTTGAGTCAATGTAAGTCCTCTTCAGGACTATTAGATTGGAAGCTTTACAAACTAGAGTGTGAAAGATGCTTTAATTACTCCAAAAATAATTTTTTAAAAATCAGTAATTTCTATAACTCAGCAAAATCTAATATCTAAAAAGGGCACATTACCTTGACTTGTCAAAAATGTTGAAATAAGAAAAATTTAGTAACACAAAAATGCATATATGTATTTCACAAACAGAAAACACTTGCTGCTTGACACTTTCTTTCCTTATGGAAAAGTAGAGAAAGCAAGGAAGAGTGTTTTTCCCTCTTTTTCACACTGTTGTGTAAATTGTTTCTCTAGTCTTTTGTATAATAACTAGGAGAGCTGAAAAATAAGAGATGTTGAAGATTTTAATGTGCCAGTCTCAACCAGAAGCAGCAAAGAATAGATCAACTTCATATTTCTAGAGCTCTTAGGATATATCTAAAATAATTATATATCTTAATCCCTATATCTAGTTCACCATTAGAAACTAAAGTTTCAGTGATGGAAGAGAAAGTAAATTTTATAGAGACACCGGAAAAACTGAAAATGAGGAAATATTGGGGAAAGATAGAAATCTTGTACATACACTCACCAAAACCCCAAAACAATGAATGGCAAAAACAAGTGTAAAGTATAGCATGTGCAAACCAGAGAGGTGAGGATGGCAAGACAAAAAGGCAATATATTTCTTTCTTCTCCTATGATACTATTTACTTATTCCTATTATTCTTAGGAAAAACATTCCCTAATGATGTTCAGTGACATCACTTCTGATAACTCTTGAGAGAAAATGACAGATATATTCCTACCAGGAGCTCCCATTTAAAGGCTATATTAGTTTTTCTATAAATCATTGGCAGCGGTGTTTTTATGAGCATTAAAAAATCCACTATAACCATTTCATTTGCCCCTATATTTTTACGTGCTCAAATGTAATCATGAAAATTATGAATGCAGTGGGATTTGTAGGTGTAATCTCAAAATCAAATTATAAGTCTTCCTTAAATTTTGAACACACACCTCAGTTGAAAGATCTACCTACTATCAACATTATTTTAAATTTTATAACTGTATAATAGAACTTATTCATTGTTTGGGCTAGTTAGCTAATCACTATTTCAATGAATATGTATGAGAATACCCATTAAAGGGAATAAAGTAACAGAGGCATAAGTCAAGGGGAGCTTTGCAAATATACACTTTTCTTTATATATATATATATATATATATTATTTATACTACATTATATATATATGTATATACATATGAGAAGAAAAACAAAGGCAATTTACAAATAAGGTGGTATAATTAGAAAGGCCTTCCTACAAGAATTCAGAAAATGGAAACACCATTTTTGACTACAAAGTCAGTTTAAATCTAAGTTGGCTTCATTTTCAATTTTGAGTTGGATATTACTTTTCCTCTCATATTTGTCTCAAGTCAGACTTGTGGGCTCTCTGGTGGTCAGATCGTATTCTTTTAAACAAACATTCTCCTTCCTCACCAACAGTGTCTACTTTGGTGTCCTTGATTCAGAGTGTTTTTATTACACAGAGATCCCTCACTAACTTGTCAGATAAACCTCCCTCTTTCCTTTCCATGAATAAAATAATTTTTCTTCTTTGGGGTTCTAGAAGTTTATGAATTCAGGTACATGTAAGGGCAAGTGGCTACGTAACTCCTGTCCTCAAACTCCATCTTAAAATCCCATTGCTAAGAGTATGCTTTATTTAATACTCCACCACTAGCAACTTTCAAAGCCTCTGCATCTCTTCCCTGAGTCCACCTTCTCTTTCCCACTGGTCAATGTCCAGTCCAGCCCACTCTCAATCTATCAGACATCTTTGTATGATGGAACATGTCAACAGACTTCTCCTTTAAGTTTTCTCCCATCTGGAACAGCTTTTTCTACTTTATCCACTGTGTTGCTCCAAATTTGGGGGGAATATGATCTAAAATTGTTGTTCTCCTTTAATCTTTGTAATTGTACTAACTCATTAATTGACGTTAAAAAAATATAAACCCATGAAGATACACACTTCTTGTGCAAACTAAGACATATTTAAAAAAACCAAGCTACTTGGATTAATTTGGGAAAAAAAAGTTGAGCGGTGAATTACTAATAACATTTAAATAAGAGATTATATGATTGTTGGTAACCAGCTAATCTTTGTTATAGATTAAAAAGAATTGTGCTCTAATTTAAGTTAAAAGTTTTCTCAGTGATATATAAGGGAGATAATACAAATTGTTAAATAATGCATTAGCTTACTAAAGTTGGTTATTTCTATTTTTTCTGTAGCAGCCAAACAGTATACCTGCTTGTATGTTTCAAGTTGGATATATATTCAAGCTTTGTGAAGGAGAAGAATGTGCATGTTGAGGAAGAAAAAGTCAGACGGACATGGAGAGAAACATACAATATTGGGGAGCAATCCAGGAGGAGTGCAGTGTGTTAAACAAGACTCTTTCGATGGCTGAGTTTTGTTGTTAGGGCAGATGAGTATTTAATAAGAAGGTATTTTTTTGAAGAAGAGTGTTTTCTACTTTTCCATTTCTACACTTTATAAGATAAAGCTTTTGCTATTAAAAAAAGCATAACATCAAAATAAAAACAAGAGTTAATATGTAATTTTAAAAGCTGTATTTGCAGAGATTTTTTTTTGAGCTATGTATTATTTCATCATACTAGTGGAGACAAACCAAATTTCATTAATGTGGTGGAATCTTTTTATTTATAAATATTATCCCATCTTGTCCCAGAAAGGACTGGAGTGGCAGCATTTGATTATTTCATTGGAATAATAGCTTATCACAATCAAGAAAAAGTTTTTGTTAAATGTTTATCTTGTTTCTCGTGATGCCAAGTGAAAAGAAATTATGAATTTCACAGAAACTTTTACATTTCAAAAGTTTGTAATTCTTCTAAAGAGAATGCATTATATAAAAATGTTAGTTTTGGCTTTCCAAACTTTTACTGATTTTGTTAGCCTTCTTATAGAAAAAGCATGGAAGTCTTTTTAAATTGACATTTGATTTTCGAAGTCCAAGAAAAAGTTAAAATAAACAAATAGAAAGGGAGATGGAATCTGCACTATCTTCCTATGGAGAAGAGTGAGCTGAGCAATGAACTGCAAACCCATTGCCTTGGGATCTAAAATACAGGACGTCAAGGTAAGATTTTCTGTCTATTTGATATGTACAGACTTTTTGTGAACATATGCACAATAAATGACTTAATAAACCCTATAGTTAACTGATGATGCTAGAATCCAGAAATGTTTTTATGTTTAAAGAAATTAAAATGTTATAAGGAAAATTTGTTACATTTGAGGACTTAGCAAAATTCAATTTAACATCTATTGTTAAAAACAAATGGTTTATTTGGCTGAAGAGAAGCTTTAATTTTTAGCAGTTAATCTATGTTTTCTTATAACAGACTGATACCTATAAATTAGTTCAAAGGCAGTGTTACAACTATCTTCAAATTAGGTTCTTGAAAAAGAAACTACAAACATTGTCAAAGGTTAGTCAAAGAGACAGGAACATCATATTCAGAAAACTTAGAAGGGAAATTTTCCTTAAAAAATTTTCAGGAGAGAAGTACTAGTAGCATACTTAGGAAAAGCTTTCGTGGCTTCTAAATGAAAAGCATACAAGAGATAATCATACTCGCTCTCCATGTTTCCATAACACTCACAAGATATATATGGAAAACTTTACCCAGAGTAATTTTATACTCCATGTCACAATTTGGTTTATTTTCCTTTGCAAGGATAAAACATCTATTAGTAAGAATCAGACAAATACAAACATTTCAAAACCACAAGATTCCAACTATAGTTTTTAGTTCCTCAAATCTGTTTATTTGAAGAACATCATAATGTAAAATATCACAATTACTTGAAGAACATAATACTTTCTAAAAAGTTAAGATAAAATAGAAAGCATCAGTTATAGAATTAAATAGAATTGTAAGAGGGTATATTAAATAACTATCTTTTCAAACCTAACCATCTAGAACCAACATACTTTACCTAAAATAGCCAGAAAGGAACTAATGTCTTTAAAAACGCAAATGTTTTCAATATTTGAAGGATAGCTATTTCAATAAATAACACTCTGATAACTAGGCTGCAATAGGACAAGTCATGGTAATTGCTCTTTTTTATTTGATTAAGACTGTTATAAAAGGCAATTTTTAGATCCTATTATTCCAAAGAAGTTTAGGCTTTTTTCCTTCTTCCCACAGGTGATGACTTCTGGATGTTTTAGTTTGGGGCATTACACCCGTGCAGTCTTGCAGTGGAGCCCAAGGCAGCTGCAGCAAGTATTTCCCACTAGCAACTAAGGAGCTAGGAGGGTACAGGGTTTGAGGAAACAATCAAGAAAACCACAATACTGCTTCTTGGTCCTTTTCCCACAAATAAGCTTTTTACATCAGATCCATAAAATGCAGTTTATTATCTAAAATTTTTAAGGAGAATCTTTTGTTAAATGTTAACAAAAGGACGACTACCCTAATTCCCTTTAAAATGCAATTCTTAAAAAAAATTCACTCAAGTCTTTTTCAAAAGTGCTTAAATCATCTGGAGATAAATATCACTTGGTGTCCTTGTTTTCCAACAAATGGCTTTTTCCATTGTTTCCATTAATTTCACCCATATTCGTTTTTTTAGAAAACAAGGCCCTATCCTCATCAGCAAAACACAGATGTATGATTTAGCGTATATAACCGGTAATTACATAATAATTTACGAAAGATTAATTTTTTTCTCTTTTTGTCAGTTTTCAAGAAGTCATCCCGTGATTAACTGTAAACAGGAATGGTTTGCACCTCAAATTAGAAGCCATTAATTAGCATGACGAAGTCAATTGCAAGATACACAGATAATTTAAATTATTTAATCACTAATCACCTTGGCTAAAGAGTAGTATACTCTTTCAATATCCTTCGGTAGGCTATTGATCTGTCACTAAATTACCTCCAGATTAGTTAGAGCTAAATATTAGCGTTCTTTCCTTTCTCTCAGATTTACATTATTCCCTCTTGTTAACACTTAAAAAAGCTTGGAGGTTCTTTAATCCCAAATCCTTAATTAGCCATCACTAGCCTTTTAGTAATTAGGAAAGAGTACCTGAAGTACAGATCAGGAGTTCTCTTGGCTCATATAACAATGAAAAACATTTTTAAAATGTACGCTTAAGGCAATGGCAGTAATAAAAGATATATGCAGAGGTGGCTTCGGCAAATAACGGGCTTGCAAACGCAAGTGCTTAACAAAAAGCGTCCGAACCTCTATCACGATATACAGCACTCCAATAAATTACACAACACTTTGCATAGGCTGCAGAAATAACGCAGGACGAGACTTACACAGATGCCAATCCGCAGCATTTATACACATGCACATGGCAAGAGACAGAAACCAAACACTATCATTCAGCTCGGGCAGGGTGGCGCGATCCCGAGTTTGCCCAGCGTGAGAGTGCTCTCTGCGTGTGTGTCTGTGTGCGCGCGTGAGAGTGAGACCCATCCTCCGGGCATTTCCCCTCTTTGGGCAGTTTTGCTTCATTTGTTTCCTATTTCTGCTACATAGAAACTAACTTCCATCTCAGCCCCAGCCAGCGCCGCTGAATAGAGCCAGTGCTGCGGCTCCGTGTGCGTCAGATCCCTCCGCGGCCGTGCCGGCGCCCTCCCTCCCGCGATCGGCCTCCACAGAGAAAGCGCCTTCCAGCCAACCCGCGGCTCCGGCTCCGACATCTTCTCCGCCTGGAAATAAATAAATAAATCGCGCCTCCGGACGGGGAGGCGGGGGCGCGGGCCTAGGCCGCGCCGGGGCGGGCGCGCCGGGGCACGGGGCCGGGGGCACTCCTTTTTCTGCGCCGGGGCGGGGGCGCTGGCCGCGCAGGGGTGAGCCCGGAGCCGCGAAGGCGGCGGACTCCTTTCTGCGGCGGAGGGATCCGCGGCGGAGGCGGCGGCGGCGGCCGTAGCGGCTGCCGGAGAGTTGTTGTTTCCTCCTCCTCCTCCTCCGCCTCCGCCGCCGTTGCTTGAATGGTGGAGCCGAGGCTCGGCTCGTGAGCACACAGTGACAGCTATAGGGCAGGCGGCGGCACCGTCCCCGCTTCCCCTCGGCGGCGGGGTGTCCCGCCGGCGGCCCCGAAGTGACCCATAAACATGTCTTGCGAGAGGAAAGGCCTCTCGGAGCTGCGATCGGGTAAGTCGGGGGTCGCCGGGGCCGCTGGCGCCGGGCGAGTCCGCCCGCGGCCCCCGCCCCCCGCGCCCGCCGCTCAGCCTGTGTCTCCCCGTCCCTCTCTCCCGCGCAGAGCTCTACTTCCTCATCGCCCGGTTCCTGGAAGATGGACCCTGTCAGCAGGCGGCCCAGGTAGGCGGCGCGGCGGCCGGGCCGGCGCTGCGCTCGGCGTGGGGGAGGGCGGCGCGGCGCGGGGCCGGGCCGGGGCGCGGGGCTCAGCTTCCCCGCTTTGTTGTTGCAGGTGCTGATCCGCGAGGTGGCCG